>NC_141164.1:93401842-93555914 GCF_053477565.2 Lygodium microphyllum
ACATTTCAGCATTGGCTTGCTTTGGTTGTGAACCAGTCTAGATTTAGGCTAAAATGACTAAGGTAAGATAATGGGGGTGAGTATATCTCTAAAGCCTTTGAGAAATTTTGTGATGAGAGTGGTATTAAGCATTAGTTGACTGCCCCGTACATCCCACCCCAAAAATGGTATTGCTGAGCGCATGAATAGGACAATTCAAGAGTGAGATTGCATTATGCTTAGCTAGGTAGGCTTACCACATCACTTTTGGGCTAAGGCAATTACTACTACTGTATACTTGATAAATTAGTCCCCATATACTGCTCTTAACTATTAGGTTGCGAGGAGCCATGTACCCAAGGACAAGCACAATAAACCTAAGTCTAGAAAATGTATCTTTCTTGGTTATGGGGATGCAAGTGAGATGGGGTATCACATATGGGATCCATAATCTTGGAAGGTTATCCACAGCCATACGATGTTATTTTCCATGAGGAGAAAATGCATAAGTAGCCTGAGCATATCATTGAGGTACACAAGATGATATTTCAATAGGAGCCTCTTAATGTTGTGCAGCCTGCTAGACAACTCGCAGCAATAGCAATAACTGATGCCCCCAATGGCCCAAGTCTCTAATGCTCCATAGGATGTATAGATCCCACATCCAACTTTGAGGTGGTCTACTAGAGATAGACGCCAACCTATGTGATTTGATCCCTCTATGGATTATGTTATGGTGACAAATGCTGATGACTCTCTTACTTATTATGAGGCCATGCATAGAGGTGATAGTCGCTCTTAAGAGAGGGCCATACAATCAAAGTATGACTCACTACAGAAAAATCATACATAGGATTTGGTTCCTTTGCCTAATGGCAAGCATGCTTTGCCATGCAAGCGGGTGTACAAGTTGAAAAGTAGCCCTGAACACTCGAAGCTAGGATACAAGGCCAGATTGGTTGCTAAGGGCTTCAAGAAAGAACATGGTATGTACCTTGATGAAATCTTTTATCTTGTTGTGAAGATGACTATTCTACGCTTGGTACTGGCTTTGGCTGCTTAGCTTGACTTGGATCTTTATCAAATGGATGTCAAGATGGCTTTTCTTCATAGTAGGGACTTGCATGATGAGATTTACAAACAATAGCCTAAGGGCTTTGTAGAACATGGAAGGGAACACCTAGCATGTAGATTGAGGAAGAGCCTTTATGGCCTTAAGCAGGCACCTAGGGAATGGCACCACAAGTTTAATGCCTAATAGCATTCACATGGATATTTTCGTAGTGATATGGATCCGTGTTTATATAGAAGAAGTCTTGTGATGTCAATCTTATGATTTTGATCCTCTATGTGGATGATATGTTGATTGTTGGGAGTGCTCAAATGAATGATGAGTTGGATGCCTTGAAAGGTCAACTCAAGAAGATATTTGAGATGAAGGACATGGGATAGCCCTCACATATTCTTGGGATGCACATTACACATGATTGCTCTAAAGAGGCTCCTCTACTTGTCATAGAAGGAGTACATCCAGAAGGTCCTTGCCCATTTTCATCTACAAGATGTTAAGCCTATTGGTTATTTTTTACCTTCTCTCATGAAGGTTAGTCAGGTCGATTGTCTACAGTTTAATGAGTAGAAGTTCGAGATGGCTAGGGTCCCTTATGCATCCACAATGGGTAGTTTGATGTATGCCATGATAGCCACTTGTCTTAACGTTATTGATGGGTCTCTACATTGCATTCAGATTCTCTAAGTGCTATTCAGATTCTCTAAGTGCTATTCAGTTTCCCATGAATTCAGTCTTCCATGTGAAGATAAAGCAAATTCAGGAGCATTACCACTTTATATGAGAGGTTGTTGAGGACAAGTCCATTTATCTTGTCAAGATCTCAACAGACCAAATTCTTGTAGATCCACTCACTAAAAGTCTCTCAATGGAGTGTTTTGCCTTCCTTAAGAGGTTGATAGGCATTGGATGAGATGATATCTTTCCTTGTCCTGCTATACTTATGTACATTTGTACTTTGTCACATTTTTTTTCTTGTTCTCTCCTCACTAGGGGGCACATTTGCCTCTGAGTGGGAGGTTGTTTGGGGTAAAGACACCTATGCCTAGCTGCCCGTGTATTAGTTACATTGACAATACTCGCATACCCGCACACCTATATATTGCAGGTAGCAGGCACCCATCACATTCACTTCATTATTTATTCTTTTAGTGACATTTGAATAAAAGGAAGATTGGAGTTTCCAAATTGTGTGTATGTGTGTATGTGTGTGTGTGTATACATACATATATATATATATATATATATATATATATATATCTCTCTCTCTCTCTCTCTCTCTTGCTCCTTCCACCATAGCTCTTTATTCCACTCCATGCTTCCACTTTAGGGCTCACTCCCTTCAGGTGACATACCTGAGGAAACTAATCCAAGGTTAATGTGTAACCTCAATTGTCCTAGTTGAACTTCCTCACACCATTGTGCTTCTTAGCATCTACCAAATTTGTTGATCGCTTAAGACTTACATTTTGCAATCCCTCAATCAATTTTCATTTTTGTATATCCTAAGAAGGGGCATTTCGTCCCATCTTCCTAAGTAGTGTCTCCATCTTTTCAATGTAATGCTCCATGGCTTCTCTTGGGTTTTGTGCTAGATAGTCAAACTCCAATCCTAAACGGTCGTGAATTTTTGCTGTCTAAACGTAGTTAAGAATGCCTCTCTTAACGCTACATAAGTCATTTTCCTATACCACAAGGTTGCTTCATCCTTCAAATTTATTGAGAATATGTGAAGTTTTTTATACATGCTTTTCAACATGATATTGTAGCCATATTGAGCATGGCTCGGATTAGTAAACCTCTCTTCCAACCTCTCTCCACCTCTGCTCCTAGCTAATGAGCTCATTTCTCACTTCCATCCTCATTCTTTCCTTCATGTTTGCCATAGCCTGCAAGATCTACCCTGCTTGGAGCTCTCATATCTCTTCATACAAGACAAATATCTTAAAGCTTCCTTCCAAAAAAAATTTCCCCTTTTTCTAAAGCTTTTCCATGGAACTTTAATTGCCAACATTGGTGGTCTATATCTCTAGCATTGCTAAAATTCATGTTGTTGTCTAATCTGCGCCTCACCTATTTTCATCCGTACAATCGTACTCCCTTTGCACATTGCAATCTTCCTCGAGGTCATAAGGGTTTTGAAGCCTATTACCCAAGCTATCCCCATCTCAAATATTTTCCCAAGTGGTCCACTATATGAGCTACAATCAATGAAAAACCAGGTCCCTGTCTGAAACCCTAAAAGGGCAGCCATAGCCATTTCACTTGAAGCTCATTTTCCCCCTATTTTCTCACTCTTGCCACTTGGATTCACTAATCCACTAAATTTTCCAACAATTCTAAATATCAAATCAGCAAGGAGGGGAGATTTTTGAAGATTTAAAAAGCTCAAGCAACAACAACAAACTAGTATCACTTGATACTATACTACCATTGCTTATGTCTCTTGACACAATCAAAGTCAGCTCATTTTTTAGAATTTTAGTGTTGGTTTTGTTGTTGCTCCAGTCATTCCAGCATGGGCAAAAGACTCTTTGTAAAGAAGATAATTCCCACATCAAACTATAAAATTGGAAATTCAAGGAAATGGACTAAATTGCCAAGAAACCATAGCCAAGGTGGCTAGGCTGAAATCATATTACCATTTAGTTGATAAGAGGTTGCAGCATGGTATGCACCTCAATGCTATGGTGGCCAAGGGCATGCACCTTCTTAGATGGTGGGAGGTTAAGACCTCAAATATGAAACGTTAATAATGGTAAAAAGATCCTTGGAAAGTTACAAATCAGCCTTTTATAGTTAACCCTAGTAGGCTAAATATTGGCTATGGCATTATGGCATTTATACTCTATTACAAGCCATCCCGGCCTAGAAGAGCTTAAAACTATCTCTTGATTGGCTAAGAACTCGTCCATATTTTGTAGGTTGACTATTAGAAAAGTTATTGCCCAAACTCCTTTGCTAGAAATTTCTTACATCTCTCTTGTACTTCAAAGAATATCTTTCAGCCAATTGTATGGCCTCATGCAAAGTTTTTGATTGTTGAGCTCTCACTTTCGATGATGGTCAAGACCAAAAATATATTCATTCAACTTAGCAAAATCTGAAATGCCTTCAATGTATATGGAAAGATTCAAGTATGCCCTCATGCAAAGTTTTTGGTTGTTGAGCTCCCACTTCCGATGATAGGGCAAGGTCAAGACCAAAAATATATTTATTGAGATTAGAAAAATCTGAAATGCCTTCAACGTACATGGAAAGATTCGAGTAGGTGTTTCAGTAGTCTCTAACGGGCATCCCTATTTGGGCACATGCATACCATCTTCTTTGAAGCCTTTCTTTTTCCAAAGGGGAAACAAAAACATCAAGCATTGCTTGCTTGAACTCCTCCCAAGTGAAAAGGTCTGGCCAACCTTGCACATGCATCACCACCGAGTATGGGCATAACCTTCAAGATAAAGAGTTGCAAAATGATTCTTAGCTTCTTCACTTCAAATATAAAGGGTGAAGTACAATTCAAGCTTGTTAATCCATTCGTCCCATTCTAAAGGTTAAGTGTTATCCCCTTTGAAATTAGTGATGTTGATCTTTTCCTTATACTCCTTTTCATTGTTGTAAGATGGTTGTCCATAAGGATGTTTCTTCCATGAATCTTTGTTCTAAGAATGTTTTTTAAAGTAGGTTGCCTAAAACCATGAGATGAGGGTTGACCATTTAAAACATGCTCTTTATTTGAGAGATCATAGGCTGATCTTCTCCCATCATTCCTTCCACCTTCATATACTTGATTGTCAATTGCATTTCCTTTTTGCACATTAGAGGGCTGATGGTAAAAATATTTGGAGAAGGGGTTTCATCCATGATAATCAACATCCCATCAGTTTTTATCTTGTTCCCCTTCATGTCTAAGACCATCTTTTGGGCTATTGATGTAATATCTCCGCACAATAAAAGTTAGTTGGTTGTTTCGTAAGTTAGTTAGTCAATTAATAAGTTAGTAAGATTACTAACTAAAGACTAACTAAGGTAAAAACTAACTAACATTAATTATTGATAATTTTTATTTAATTTAAAATATTTTATTTAGAAAAATCAAGAGTCATAAATCCTTTATTTTTCTCGGATTGGCAAGGACCATAGCCACCCTTCACGTAAATTACAACGTGAATGAGACTTATGAGTTATATTAATCACTAGGTTGATGTGTATAGTTTAGATGGTCCAAAAATATTAGATTATGGGCAAAGCTAGTATATTTTAGATACTTTAGATATTATCATTAAAAACAAAGATATGGAGATTTTTAGAAACTAGATATCATTTAAAAGAAAAGACAAGAGATATTTTAGTTAGTTTGCAGATTTTATAAAAAGAAAAATAAAGAAAAGTGACTGGCAAAATCGTGCGCATCGCGATCACAGTTTACAGGCAGTAGACAGCACTTCGAACAGAGAAAAGAAGAAGGAGTGAACTGAGGGCTTTCTAACCAAGTGTCTTGGTGTTTTACCCCCCTTTCGGAGCCAATGGAACCATCAGATTTATGATCTGAGCATCAGATCACTGATCTCTCCAAGATCCCCCTCCACAAAGAACTCCACTTCTCAACCACAAGCCCTCTCCTCTAATTCACTATAAATATGAGGCATGGGAGAGGCATAAGGAAGCATAAGGAGACCCTGAGAGGCTGCGACAAGAGAGAGGTAGAGAGAAGGATATCCCTCTGAGAGATTGTGAGGAAGAGCTTGAAAGAGAGCTTGAGAGAGAGAGAGAGAGAAGAGTCACCTCGAGAGGCTGCAAGGAAGAGAATTAGCTCAATTCCCTCTATCTCGATCCTCGACTTAACCATCTTCTCTTATGCTCTCCCATCTTGAATCTATTCCACCTCCTTAATCTCTTGAGTCTACCTACGGACGATGGCCTCCAAGCAAAGAATGTCGCGTGCGGATGACAATCCTGCAACCAGCAACAAGGCTTCGGGCAAAGGCATCACCGTCAATCGAACTGTGGTTCCGATCGTAAGTAATGTATTTTCAATTTGATAGATGTTTGTTTTGATTCTCGTATGAGATACGTTAGGCCCCATACTATTGCACGAGTATAGGTCATGGGAAAGAATAAATTCCATCTCACCTGCTTGGAAGATGGAGTTTGTGAAGTGCATATATCAAGGGAAGATAATTGCACCTAGTTACATATGACTTATTTACTAGTAGAGCAATTACAAGGAAGAATTAGTCAAGCGTTATGAATGGCATAGACATCAAAAGAACGACATTAAAGGATTGTGCATACAAGTGCTAGATTAAGATATAGTCAAGGGTTATAAATAGCATAATTACTAAAAGAATATGACATTGAGAATCATGAATAGAAAGTACTAATTTAAAGTTTAGATACTTCAAAAGTACTTAGCTTAAGAGCCCAAATATTAAGAAGAATTATATTCTAGCTCAAGGCAAGGCATGTTAGAGTCTAATTACTTGAGATAATCTCGTACTTATCTTATTAAGTATTCACACATTATGCCTATAACATGTTTGATATATGAGGATAATTTTCTAGTTGCCTCATGACTTGACTAAGAGCTAGTACAAGAAATTGATCATAGGGGTTAAAACTAGGATGTCTTGAGATCCGTTGGATAACGATGACTTTTTCCAATCCAAATCCAGGGTTGGGTTATCGATCAAGGTAAGTGACCTATAGAACTTACATCATGAATAGTGTTTGAACCCTTAACATATATCCTAGCCGAAGGAAGGAAGTGTTAATAACATTTTTGCATAATATTGCTCAGATCCCAAGGGGAAGAGCAATTATGCAATGGGAAATATTATTTCATCTACTCTTGCATTGTTTTGGAAAGAATGCAATTGGTTTTGTTGGTTGATCAAACAATATCCTAAATGATTTTACATTCAACTGGTTGTTAGTTGTTGTTTGGATGATTATTCCAAGTGCTTGTGATTTATGGTAGATGCATGGCAAGGGTCTGTGATGACAAGTCGCCATGGGATTAAATGAATGTTTTCTTGGAAAATGATATTAGGCTGAATGCCTTGTTTGTGCTTGATTCTTAAAGGATTTAATTAAGGAAGGATATATTGTACGAGTGGATCACCTCCATGGTTGCACCGCGTATTAACCCGAGAGGGCACTGCTCGATTCATGGGCCGAAGGTCGAGTGGTGAAAAGGCCAACCACGGGAATGATGTTTCGCTCCTAGACAGCTTGCGGGTCAGTTGGAGCTCTGGACACCCCTTGCTAGGTCTGGAATGGAGTTGAAGACCTTCGTGGCCCCCAACATCTGGGCATGTTGGGAGATCCTATTCTAGATAAAGGATTGAGTTTGTGGTGCCATGTGAATTGGACCAGTTACTTCTGCATGGCAGAAGGGATACTTCTGTTGGACAGAAGCGAAACATAATTTCTCCTGTATGGGCGGGAGACAAAGATTAACTTGAAGATAAGTTAAGGAACTTGTTTGAACTTGTTTGTCAATAGATTGATTTGCTCTGTTTTTGTGTCTATGCTATAAGTTATGCAAACGAACCTTGTTCCCTAAAAGGCTTAATTAATGAAGCTGATTTTAAGTGTCACACATAAATGTGGTAGGACCTAATTAGAAAACTAAAGCTATTAAGGGAAGCAGGTGGGCAGAACCCCCAACGGGTCCGTCCTACGGCAGGGTGGTCCCAGAGAACTGGGAGGCTTCTCACAAGGTTTACCGTCTTCGACCTTAGAAATTGCTAAGATAGAACCTCGATTCATGCCGTTTTAGGGGGACCCAAATGGGACTATGCCCTATGGGCAGAGAGGTTGAGCAACGCATCCCTCTCGTTTCCCATTCTCTTTGAACCAAGTGCGGCATAGATCTGCTTCGGGTTGGGTATCTGTGCGTAAAGTAGGATGTCCAAAACCCGACGCTAGAATGCTAATAGGAGACCTTGACAACTAGGAACCCGAATTTCAGGTCGATCCTAGTGGGTTCGATCGTGAACGTTCCATTGCGAGGCGGATTCGGGAAACCCTAGGCGACAAAACTCGGAACATTCCCTGGGAGTGCCGGGCAACGACGCTTAGATTCGTTTCTCAATAGACCGCTAAAAGAGTGCCTGGAAAGCCGATGGGCGGGCACCTCACAATTGAACTGAGGCCTTATGTTATGATTACCATGAATTTGTGAAGAATAGTGGTTACCTTTCACCTTGATGGTTCTTCTCTTTCAAAAGCATGCATAACTGGGTGAGAAATTTCTTTGTTTGGATAAGATAAACTGTTAACAAGAGGGATTGCATGTGAATCTTCAATAGTTTGAGGTTGTGGCTTGCTACCAATTCTTTCAATGGCTGAAATGAGCTATTGAAATGAAAATTTATTGCTTTTTTATAGATTAGTGATACCCTTATTTACTTGTGCTATCCCTTGCAATAAACTTTGATTTATATGTATTAAGTCTTCATTCAATGTCTTCAAATCCTTGGAAATTCCATTATTCATATGTCCCAACTCTTTAGACAATTCTTTAGACAATAACAAGTAATCATTCACTGCATGTACTTCATGTGTATTCTCCATTTCTTGGTGTGTGCTATAAGCAACTCCAATGATTAAGTCTTCATCTATTTGCTCAGAATTATTAGCTTCATTTGTGTATTTTTGATCCTCTTGGAAGTGTTTGATACCCTCATTCAATGCTTCTATAAATAGAGTCTTTCTTCTTATTCCCGGCCATTAGAAAACAATGCTATAGTAGTAGATAGTTTGTCAATAGATCCCTTGTCTCTCTCTCTAAATATAGCCCCAATACTGATGCTTAATAGTTCAATGGAAAGATTATTATATGGAAATATACCAAATTTTAAAATATTTCAACTTGGATTGAAGAATTTAGGTGAAACAATGATAAACAATGTCACCCTATATGCTATCTCGATGCTATCTCACTATACCTACTGTCAATAAATCATCAATAACTTGAGCTCTCAATATCGGATTGAAATGTTTTTAAATTCAAATCGAAGATTAAGATTGATTTTTGTAAGGAGCTATCAAGTTCTCAATATGGATCAGTACAAAAATGTCTGTAATAGGATCTTCAGTGCTGAATATAAGTTTACTGCACCCTGTCCACAACTTGTAAGTGCCATGTTTGACCATTGGGAGTTTCCTGTGTGAGAGTAACCCCTATAAACCCTTGTAGAAAAATGAAGAGGGATATGGGACACCTTTAGGGCTCACGAATGACATGTGAAATGGTGGGTACCTGTGGTATAGACATGTGAAACTATGACCACCTATAAGTATCTAGAGAACATGAGATGCCCTGCACCTCTTCCAATATTGTACCTATGGAACTTCAACCACCTATAGCTCTCTCAATATGGCCGATCATTGCTATACTACTATCAATATTTGTCAATGGGCATGTATCGTGAAACCTACACTTGAAAATTACATGAGCTCCAAGACTTAAGGGGTGTCCAAAGTTCCTCCTCAAGCCGGGTTGTGCACCCCTTTAGGATCATAATTAGGAAGGGAGGTTCACCTCACTATTGTCTTCTTGACTTGCTTGGCATTTTCTTTTCCTTGTGGGAATCAACGTGGCAAGTACATTCTAATGGCTAATCAAACAAGGATGCTATACATTGACTAAAAAAGCCTTTAGATTCTTCAATGAAATGCAAGTGGATATTAGGAAACAATTGAATCAAAAGGGCTAGGGATAGGGCATTACTCTTTTGTAGTGACTCATTGCTTTTACAAATAAATATTCCACATACCATTTTTATCATTATTTCAATCTTGTAGCATCATTTTTCAATCATCCAATCAAATTCCAAGCTAGGTAGGCAATAGATTGTCAAGATTGTGGGAGAGAAGGAAGGAGTCTCACTTGTAGCTTTCTTGCTTCCACAATGGGGGAATATACACACAGGTGGAGGCTGAAAACAATTTTCCTCTTCTTAGTTGTGTAAGCCAAAAGAACTCAAGTACATAGAAATAGAAGAACCCTATATATGGGTCCCAAACCAAACTCAACTAACTAAGGTGGTATACTAACTGAGCCACGAACTAGAGTAGATAAGGATAGCTGTCATCTAGCTATTATTCATGGGCAGTGTACCAACCGCATCTACAGCTAACAAGTCGGTGACATAAATGCACAACGGTCACCCTGGCATATCACGAGTGGAGCTTGATATCTCAATACTCCCCCTCGGGCTCAATCCCAATTCCTGCACACCAAGCAGGTCTCTGAACTTGCGCAGCTTCTCTGCGCCCAATGCCTTCGTAAATATGTCAGCTACTTGATCCTCTGTACTGACATAAACTAGATCAATAAGACCTAATAAAACCCTCTCCCGCACATAGTGATAATACACCTTAATGTGCTTTGTTCTAGCATGAAAGACTGGGTTATTTGCCAAGTGTATACTACTCATGTTGTCACAATAAATGACAACTGGCCCATCTGTAGGCTGATGCATATCATAAAGTAGCTTATGCAACCAAGCTACCTCACATGCAGCCATTGCTACCCCTCTGTACTCAGCCTCTGTGCTCGATAAGGCAACCGTAGGTTGTTTCTTACTGCTCCAAGTGACTGTAGCACTCCCAAAAGAGAACACATATCCACTAGTAGATCGTCTATCAGAAATACTACCAGCCCAATCAGCATCAGTGTATCCATGCAACTGTATCTGAACCCCAGTCTCATAAAATAGTCCATACTGCAATGTGGACTTCACATACCTGAGTATGCGTCTAGCCGCATCCAAATGCCGTTTCCTTGGAGCTTGCATAAAATGACTTACCAATCCAACAGCATAGCTCAAATCTGGCATGGTAATAGTCATATAAATCAAACTTCCTACTATGCGTCTGTACATAGTAGGATCTTCCAGAAGCTCACATGCATCTGCGCTTAGCTTCACATTTTGCTCCAAAGGAACTGAAATAGGCTTACAGCCTGTCATCCCATATTTGGACACCATGTCCAATCCATACTGCCTCTGCAAGAGCCATATCCCACTCGGTGATCTAATCACCTCAATGCCCAAGAAATAACACAGATCTCCCAAATCCTTCATCTCAACCTTCTGCTTCAATAGCATTTTCACATGAAGGATATCTTCATCACTGTCACCTGTGATAATCAAATCATCAACATAAATGACAAGCAGCATAATACCTTTCTCTGTTTTTCTCACATAAAGTGAGAAATCTACCTTGGAAATCTGAAAGCCAATAGTAACAAGATACTGTCCTATCTTGTCAGACCATGCTCTAGGTGCTTGCTTCAAGCCATACAAGGCTTTCTTCAACCTGCAAACAAACTCAGGATGAACAGCATGCACATAACCTGGTGGCTGCTCCATATAGACTTCTTCTTGCAAATCACCATGCAAGAAGGCATTCTTTACATCCATCTGATGTAAAGACCATCCCTTTGATGCAGCCATAGCAATGACTGCTCTTATGGTTGCCATCCTTGCAACCGGACTAAATGTTTCTTCATAATCAATGCCATATGTTTGTGCATACCCCTTGACTACTAATCTTGCCTTGTATCTATTTACAGAACCATCTGCATTGTGCTTTACCTTATAAACCCACTTACAACCAATTACATTCTTATCTTTAGGCAAAGGTACCAATTCCCATGTAGCATTTGCTTCCAAGGCATCCATTTCTTCATCCATGGCTTTCTCCCATTTTTCTTTTCCCATGACTTGCTCAAAAGAAGTGGGTTCTGGTCCCTGTATCACTTTGACCATATAGGCATAGTGAATGGTTGTAAACCCATCATATTTTAGCCTATCCACAGGATACCTAGCTCTGGTAGACCTACGCAAAGTAGGTTCACTACCAGGTGCTCTCAAAACATCCCTGGTCTTTCTTACTCCAGGTGTAACAATAGAAGGAATACCCAACTCATCATCAATGCTCTGTTCTGAGCCACTGGATTCACCATCCACATAAGAGTGACCTACATTCACATCAAATATGGGCTGATCTACCTTCTCTTTTCCTTTTCGTGTAACCTGCATACCACTATATGCATTGTTTTGAGGAGATTCCTCTTGATCTCAATCTACTTGTCCATGGCGAAGAATGTGAACCACTGCTAGAGGACGCTCCAGGTCCACTAATATTTTGTGACTGCTGCTGTGAATTCTGTGCAGCATTACCATTTTGTGCATCTACATCATCAATCACATTTACTGGTTTATACCAGCTACTCATCTCATCAAAAACAACATCTCTGCTCACTGTAAACTTACGAGTAGAAGGGTTATAGCATCTATACCCTTTCTGCTGTAGAGAGTAACCAATAAAGATGCACCTCTCAGCTTTTGGATCCAACTTGGATCTCAACTCATCTGGCACATGTACATAGGCAATGCAACCAAAAATTTTCAAATGAGAAATATCTGGTTTCCTACCAGTATACCTCTCCTCTGGAGTCATCCCATGTATTGCTGCAGTGGGAGTCCTGTTCATTATGTAGGCTGCTGTAGCAACTACTTCAGCCCAGTAAAAATCTGGCAAGTCTTTTTCGTTGAGCATAGCACGAGATACCTCTCCAATATGCCTGTTTTTCCTTTCTGCAATTCCATTTTATTGTGGGGTATGACTACATGAATATTGCTGCTTTATGCCATGCTCCTGCAAGAACCTTGCAAACTCATTTGAGAGGTACTCTCCCCCTCCATCTGACCTTAGGCATTTTATTTACAGGCCTGCTTCTTTTTCAACCATAGCTTTAAGAGTTTTGAAATGCCCAAAAACTTCACTTTTCTTTTTCATAAAATACACCCAAACTTTTCTGCTATAGTCATCAATAAAACTGACAAAATAATGACAGCCTCCAAGAGATGCAGCTTTAGAAGTCCACACATCAGAGTGGATTAATTCCAATGGCTTCTTACTCTCTTGAACATGTCTAGGAAATGGTTTCCTTGCCTATTTTCCAAACTGACAGGCTTCACATACCTTATGCATTTCTGCAACCTTGAATTTAGGCAATCCTGCAACAATATTTTGGGCTTGCATTGAATTACGGTCGCTGTACATTAATATGACCAATGTGTTTATGCCAGATATCAATATCTGCAACTACACCGGTCCCATGTGCAAACATTGCTGCACTCAATTCAGGCATGTCTACATCCAACGTAAACATTTGCCCTTCTTATTTCCTTTTGCTATCAAGCGACCTTTATTTTTCATATCCTCAACAAAGCATTCATGAGAATTAAATCTGACCTGCAAGCCTTGCTCAACCATTTGACCAAAAGAAACCAGGTTCTTGGTGATATTCGGAACATGGAATACATTCGACAGGTATTTTTTTTTCCCATCCTGCATAGACAAAGGAAATTTTCCAATCTGCATAATAGGATGTGCAGTATCATCACCAGTCTCCACAAATCTTGGTTTTTTCATTTTTCTTGCATCCTGCATCCATTCTGCATGACCTGTCATGTGGTTTGATGCGCTTGAGTCAACATACCACACATCGTTGCTTTCTTCTGCACTTGTCACAAAATTGGTCATGTGCTGCACCATAAACAAATTCTCATTTCTGTCATCACCCTGTGTTGAGATATCGAGCTCCACTCATGATATGCCAGGGTGACCGTTGTGCATTTATGTCACCGACTTGTCAGTTGCAGACGCGGTTGGTACACCGCCCATGAATAATAGCTACATGATAGCTATCCTTATCTACTCTAGTTCGTGGCTCAGTTAGTATGCCACCTTAGTTAGTTGAGTTTGGTTTTGAGACCCATATATAGGGTTCTTCTATTTCTTTGTATTTGAGTTCTTTTGGCTTACACAACTAAGAAGAGGAAAACTATTTTTCAGCGTCCACCTCTGTGTGTATTCCCCCATTGTGCAAGCAAGAAAGCTACAAGTGAGACTCCTTCCTTCTCCCACAATCTTGACATGGTATCAGAGCCTTGTTCGTGGTAAGGAGCTCAAGAAAGCAAGCCAAGCTCGCGGTGTTCTGGTAAGAGGAGCAGTGTTGCTTTCATTTTCTGTTTTGGGAGCAGATCTCTGCAGGTAGCACAACCAGAAATTGCAGGAGTGCATTGTCTCAGGTTGAGACGCCCTTCGCGGTGAAGCAAGAGGGCAGTATATGCTGCGGGTGAGGGCTTTAGCCCTTGGCGACCCTGTTTTTTTGATTTGAGGCCATTTCGGGGCCTGTTTTGGAGGCGGAAGTTTTCTGCATGCACTCAGGAAAAGGCCCAGTTTTATGCTGTGCGACCACTGTTCTATAGGTCGGTGAAAAGTTACCACAGAAATTGCATCGTATGCTTATGTGCAGAGACATTGGGAGTTACAAAATCATCCTTGGTTCTTGTTTATGCAAAATCGTCACTAGGAAGTGATTGTGTGGTCAAATACCACTTTCGCCAGTCTTGAAGATTTGCCCTTGTAAGGGTGAAACTGTGTTTTTTGCAGTGACAGAATTTTTTACAGTGTTCTGTAATGGCGTCTGATTCTCTTTCACAGATTGTAACTGAAAAGCTTGACAAGAACAACTTCCAAGCATGGAAGTTTAGAATGACGAATTTCCTTATGGGAAAAGGATATTGGGAATTTGTTGCAGGAAATGAAGAAGAACCAGTTCTTCCTGATGTTCCCAATCAACAGCAAATGCAGGCATTCAAAGCATGGCATGAGAGAGCCAGGAAAGTTATGTACTGGCTGTCTATCAACATTTCAGACTCTATGATTGTGCATATTCAGGATGCAAGTACGCCAAAGGAGGCATGGGATACTCTGTCAAAGATGTATAGCACAAATACGCAAGCCAGGAAAATGTAGCTCAAGCAAGAGTTGCACAATGTGCAAAGAGAAAATATGAGCATCAATGACTACCACATGAAGGTGAAGAAGATTACAGATGCACTTGCTTCCATTGGGTCGCCAGTGGAAGATGATGATTTAGTTTCTGTGACCTTGAATGGTCTAGGAAAGGATTATGCACAGTTTCGGACATCCATTTCAGTTCGTGAAAGATTTCCTGATTTTGAGGAGTTGATTGCTCTTCTAATTTCTGAGGAGCAGAGAAATGGTGGTGCCTCTTCTTCAGGAGGAACTTCAAAAGAAACTGTCTTCTACTCAAATGTTGGAAGAGGTAGAGGCAGAGGTAGAGGAGGCCAATTTGGAGGCCGTGATAGAAATCAGAATATGCAGCAAACTCAAGAAAACCAGTCCTATGGAGGAGGACGTGGTAACTCTAGAGGCAGGGGGAGCCAAAGAGGTCGTGGTGGATGGCAAAGAGGCCAAAATGCAAACAGTAATGTTGAATGCTACTACTGTGGTAAAATGGGTCATATGGCTAAAGACTGCTATAAAAAATAGAATGACATCATGAATGGAAAACTGCAACAAGGAAATTATGCATCTTCTAGTAGACAGGGTGATGACAGAAATGAGCATTTGTTTATGGTGCAGCACATGAACAATTCTGTGATAAGTGCAGAAGAAAGCAATGATGTGTGGTATGTTGACTCAGGTGCATCAAACCACATGACAGGTCATGCAGAATGGATGGAGGATGCAAGGAAAATGGAAAAACCAGGATTTGTGGAGATTGGTGATGATACTGCACATCCTATTGTGCAGATTGGAAAAATTCCTTTGTCTATGCAAGATGGGAAAAAGAAATACCTGTTCGATGTATTTCATGTCCCGAATATCACCAAGAATCTGGTTTCTGTTGGTCAAATGGTTGAGCAGGGCTTGCAGGTCAGATTTAATTCTCATGGATGCTTTGTTGAGGATATGAAAAATAAAGGTCGCTTGATAGCAAAAGGAAAGAAGAAGGGCAGAATGTTTATGTTGGATGCAGACATGTCAGAATTGAGTGCAGCAATGTTTGCACATGGGACCGGTGTAGTTACAGATATTGATATCTGGCATAAACGTATTGGTCATGTTAATGTACAACGACTTAAATCAATGCAGGCCCAAAATATTGTTGCAGGATTGCCTAAATTCAAGGTTGCAGAAATGCATAAGGTATGTGAAGCCTGTTAGTTTGGAAAACAGGCAAGGAAACCATTTCCTAGACATGTTCAAGAGAGTAAGAAGACATTGGAATTAATCCACTCTGATGTGTGGACTACTAAAGCTGCATCTCTTGGAGGCTGTCATTATTTTGTCACTTTTATTGATGACTATAGCAGAAAAGTTTGGGTGTATTTTATGAAGAAGAAAAGTGAAGTGTTTGGGCATTTCAAAACTCTTAAAGCTATGGTTGAAAAGGAAACAGGTCTGCAAATAAAATGCCTAAGGTCAGATGGAGGGGGAGAGTACCTCTCAAATGAGTTTGCAAGGTTCTTGCAGGAGCATGGCATAAAGCAGCAATATTCATGTAGTCATACCCCACAACAAAATGGAATTGCAGAAAGGAAAAACAGGCATATTGGAGAGGTATCTCGTGCCATGCTCAACGAAAAAGACTTGCCAGATTTTTACTGGGCTGAAGTAGTTGCTACAGCAGTCTACATAATGAACAGGACTCCCACTGCAGCAATACATGGGATGACTCCAGAGGAGAGGTATACTAGTAGGAAACCAGATATTTCTCATTTGAAAATTTTTGGTTGCATTGCCTATGTACATGTGCCAGATGAGTTGAGATCCAAGTTGGATCCAAAAGCTGAGAGGTGCATCTTTATTGGTTACTCTCTACAGCAGAAAGGGTATAGATGCTATAACCCTTCTACTCGTAAGTTTACAGTGAGCAGAGATGTTGTTTTTGATGAGATGAGTAGCTGGTATAAACCAGTAAATGTGATTGATGATGTAGATGCACAAAATGGTAATGCTGCACAGAATTCACAGCAGCAGTCACAAAATATTAGTGGACCTGGAGCGTCCTCTAGCAGTGGTTCACATTCTTCGCCATGGACAGGCAGATTGAGATCAGGAGAATCTTCTCAAAGCAATGCAAATAGTGGTATGCAGGTATCAAGAAAAGGAAAAGAGAAGGTAGATCAGCCCATGTTTGATGTGAATGCAGGTCACTCTTATGTGGATGGTGAATCCAGTGGCTCAGAACAGAGCATCGATGATGAGTTGGGTATTCCTTCTATTGTTACACCTGGAGTAAGGAAGACCAGGGATGTTTTGAGAGCACCTAGGAGTGAACCTACTTTGTGCAGGTCAACCAGAGTTAGGTATCCTATGGATAGACTGAAATATGATGGATTTACAGCCATTCACTATGCATATATGGTCAAAGTGATACAGGAACCAGAACCCACTTCTTTTGAGCAAGCCATGGGAAAAGAAAAATGGGAGAAAGCCATGGATGAAGAAATGGATGTCTTGGAAGCAAATGCTACATGGGAATTGGTACCTTTGCCTAAAGGTAAGAATGCAATTGGCTGTAAGTGGGTTTATAAGGTGAAGCACAATGCAGATGGTTTTGTGAACAGATACAAGGCAAGATTAGTAGTCAAGGGGTATGCACAAATATATGGCATTGACTATAAAGAAACATTCAGTCCGGTTGCAAGGATTGCAACCGTAAGAGCAGTCATTGCTATGGCTACATCAAAGGGATGGTCTTTACGTCAGATGGATGTAAAGAATGCCTTCTTGCATGGTGATTTGCAAGAAGAGGTCTATATGGAGCAGCCACCAGGTTATGTGCATGTTGTTCATCCTAAGTTTGTTTGCAAGTTGAAGAAAGCCTTGTATGGCTTGAAGCAAGCACCTAGAGCATGGTCTGACAAGATAGGACAGTATCTTGTCACTATTGGCTTTTAGATTTCCAAGGTAGATTTCTCACTTTATGTGAGAAAAACAGAGAAAGATATTATGCTACTTGTCATTTATGTTGATGATTTGATTATGACAGGTGACAGTGATGAAGATATCCTTCATGTGAAAATGCTATTGAAGCAAAAGTTTGAGATGAAGGATTTGGGACAGCTGCGTTATTTCTTGGGCATTGAGGTGATTAGATCACCAAGTGGGATACAGCTCTTGCAGAGGCAGTATGGATTGGACATGATGTCCAAATATGGGATGACAGGTTGTAAGCCTATTTCAGTTCCTTTGGAGCAGAATGTGAAGCTGAGCGCAGATGCAGGTGAGCTTCTGGAAGACCCTACTATGTACAGACGCATAGTAGGAAGCTTGATTTATATGACTATTACCAAGCCAGATTTGAGCTATGCTGTTGGATTGGTAAGTCAGTTTATGCAGGCTCCAAGGAAACCGCATTTGGATGCGGCTAGAGGCATACTCAGGTATGTGAAGTTCACATTGCAGTATGGACTATTTTATGAGACTGGGGTTCAGATACAGTTGCATGGATACACTGATGCTGATTGGGCTGGTAGCATTTCTGATAGACGATCTACCAGTGGATATGTGTTCTCTTTTGGGAGTGCTGCAGTCACTTGGAGCAGCAAGAAACAGCCTACAGTTGCCTTGTCCAGCACAGAGGCTGAGTACAGGGGTGCAGCAATGGCTGCATGTGAGGTAGCTTGGTTGCATAAGCTACTTTATGATATGCATCAGTCTACAAATGGGCCAGTTGTCATTTATTGTGACAACATGAGTAGTATACACTTCGCAAATAACCCAGTCTATCATGCTAGAACAAAGCACATTGAGGTGCATTATCACTATGTGCGAGAGAGGGTTTTACTAGGTCTTATTGATCTAGTTTATGTCAGCACAGAGGATCAGGTAGCTGACATATTTACGAAGGCATTGGGCACAGAGAAGCTGCACAAGTTCAGAGACCTGCTTGGTGTGCAGGAATTGGGATTGAGCTTGAGGGGGAGTGTTGAGATATCGAGCTCCACTCATGATATGCCAGGGTGACCGTTGTGCATTTATGTCACCGACTTGTCAGTTGCAGACGCGGTTGGTACACCGCACATGAATAATAGCTACATGATAGCTATCCTTATCTACTCTAGTTCGTGGCTCAGTTAGTATGCCACCTTAGTTAGTTGAGTTTGGTTTTGAGACCCATATATAGGGTTCTTCTATTTCTTTGTATTTGAGTTCTTTTGGCTTACACAACTAAGAAGAGGAAAACTGTTTTTCAGCCTCCACCTCTGTGTGTATTCCCCCATTGTGCAAGCAAGAAAGCTACAAGTGAGACTCCTTCCTTCTCTCCCACAATCTTGACAACCCTGTCTACTAGAAGATGCATAATTCCCTTGTTGCAATTTTCCATTCATGATGTCATTCTGCTTTTTATAGCAATCTTTAGCCATATAACCCATTTTACCACAGTAGTAGCATTCAACATTACTGTTTGCATTTTGGCCTCTTTGCCATCCACCATGACCTCTTTGGCTCCCCCTGCCTCTAGAGTTACCACGTCCTCCTCCATAGGCCTGGTTTTCTTGAGTTTGCTGCATATTCTGATTTCTACCACGGCCTCCAGATCGGCCTCCTCTACCTCTGCCTCTACCTCTTCCAGCATTTGAGTAGAAGACAGCTTCTTTTAAAGTTCCTCCTGAAGAAGATGCACCACCATTTCTCTGCTCCTCAGAAATTAGAAGAGCAATCAACTCCTCAAAATCAGGAAATCTTTCACGGACGGAAATAGATGTTCGGAACTGTGCATAATCCTTCCCTAGACCATTCAAGGTCATAGAAACTAAATCATCATCTTCCACTGGTGACCCAATGGAAGCAAGTGCATCTGCAATCTTCTTCACCTTCATGTGGTAGTCATTAATGCTCATACTTTCTCTTTGCACATTGTGCAACTCTTGCTTGGGCTGCATTTTCTTGGCTTGCGTATTTGTGCTATACATTTTTTACAAAGTATCCCATGCCTCCTTTGGCGTACTTGCATCCTAAATATGCACAATCATAGAGTCTGAAATACTGATAGAAAGCCAGTACATAACTTTTCTGGCTCTCTCATGCCATCCTTTAAATGCCTGCATTTGCTGTTGATTGGAAACATCAGGAAGAACTGGTTCTTCTTCATTTCCTGCAACAAATTCCCAATATCCTTTTCCCATAAGGAAATTCGTCATTCTAAACTTCCATGCTTGGAAGTTGTTCTTGTCAAGCTTTTTAGTGACAATCTGTGAAAGAGAATCAGACGCCATTACAGAACACTACAAAAAATTATATCACTGCAAAAAACACGGCTTCAGCCTCACAAGGGCAAATCTGCAAAACTGACGAAAGTGGTATTTGACCACACAGTCACTTCCTAGTGATGATTTTGCATCAACAGGCCACAAGGATGATTCTGTAACTCCCAATGTCTTTGCGCATAGGCATACGATGCAATTTCTATAGTAACTTTTCACCGACCTGTAGAACAATGGTCGCACAGCATAAAACATGGCCTTTTCCTGAGTGTTGCGGAAAACTTCCGCCTCCAAAACAGGCACCGAAATGGCCTCAAAGAAAAAAAAACAGGACAACCAAGGGCTAAAGCCCTAACCTGCAGCATATACTGCCCTCTTGCTACATCGCGAAGGGTCTCTCAATCTGAGACAATGCACTCTTGCACTGTGGTACCTGTAGAGACTTGCTCCCAAAACAGAAAAATGAAAGCAACACTGGTCCTCTTACCAGAACACCGTGAACTTGGTTTGCTTTCTTGAGCTCCTTACCACGAACAAGGATCTAATACCACGTCAAGATTGTGGGATAGAAGGAAGAAGTCTCACTTGTAGCTTTCTTGCTTGCACAATGGGGGAATATACACACAGGTGGAGGCTGAAAACAGTTTTCCTCTTCTTAGTTGTGTAAGCCAAAAGAACTCAAGTACATAGAAATATAAGAACCCTATATATGGGTCTCAAACCAAACTCAACTAACTAAGGTGGCATACTAATTGAGCCACGAACTAGAGTAGATAAGGATAGCTGTCATCTAGCTATTATTCATGGGCGGTGTACCAACTGCATCTACAGCTAACAAGTCGGTAACATAAATGCACAACGGTCACCCTGGCATATCATGAGTGGAGCTCGATATCTCAACATAGATAGCACTTATGCAATCAAATTGGAATCAATTCATGAATGGGCAGGAAAGGGAATTCATAAAGCAATCAAAATTAATCCTAGGTTGAGTTCTACATGCTCTTTAATTGTGATTTCAAACGACCTGTTACACTCAATCTCTCTTTATCAATAGTAGGATTGGTTTAACAATTGGATGAAAATAGAGATCCAATTGAAATCAATAGGATTACCTCTTAATGTTGATGAAAAGTAGTAGATAAACCACAACTACTCAATTCTCAGCACAATCATTATCAATGGATCAAATTTGAAGAACATAAGGCTAGCTTCAAGAAGAATTTGTTCCATGATAATTGCTTCCATGTAACTTCAACTCCCAATCATAAAGATTGCTCCAATGCATCAAGACAATCCAATACTTGAGTAGAAGTCCACGATGATTTGTTGGAGAAGGTTCCTTTGAGTCTTGAAGAATCCAAATTCTTGAAAGAATCAATAATTTCAAGAATTTTCATATATTTCCATGTTCAAGAGGCTAAAATTTCCATCAAACTTGATGGAATGCTTCAATGTAAGTCAATCCTTGATAGAGTAGCTTCAATCTAACTTTCCCTGAGTTATAGACAGCAAAAGTCCCATGGATTGAAGCCTCAAGAAATAAAAATTTGATGAAAATTGATGGCTACCCTATTTTTCCCCAATTTGATATGGAGAGAATTCTTCCAATCTTACTTTAAAGCTTCAATGTATGCCCAGTGTCAGTTGTAGATTCTTGCCTTTCACTTCTTGAAGCTAAATGGGACCAAGATTGACTCAAAAATTCAAGAAATCTCTGAAATTTTCATGATGTCCAGGTTCTACCATAGCTAGGGTTATGATGAGAGCTTCAAGGTTCAAGAAGAGTGAGAGATCAAGTAAGAGATGGTTAATACTTCATGTCAAGGCTACATTTGATCCAACAAGAGAGGGACCACGATTTCTAATTTTAGAGAAGAAAATGCTACTAAAAATCAAGGAAAATTGTCTAGGACATCTTTTTGCATCACATGATGAGAAATAAGCTAAAGATAAAGCATAATAATAGTCTATAAGTTGCTTAAGACCTCAACAATCATCCTTTGGGGGTTTCATGAGAAGCAATGGCCATGGAAAAGAGATATGAAAGAGATCTCCATGGAATCTCTCACAAGAAAGCTTGGAAAGAGGAAAGAGAAGCATGCTCCAAAAAGTAACTACAATTTAACTCTTCCAAACCCTGTTTAGACTCAAGTTAAGTATAAGACCCTTCAAAATGGCCCCAAATTGACCACGAGAACTAAAATAACCTTGAATCTGTCATTATTTCTTCAAGACTTCTTCAAGATCCTCAGATTTAGTCCCAACTTATTGTAGAGAACCTTAATTAGTCACAGTTTTAATTGTGTAAAGTCGTGTGACTAATTCTTGTTCCTCTAGTTACCATGTTCCTAGTCTTATAACCACATTCACCATGAAAATGACATTCCCATTGGATCAAAGATTTGCTCTAATACCAATGTAAAGAAGATAATCTACACAACAAAATATAAAATTGGAAATACAATAAAATAGACTAGATTGCCAAGAAACCATAGCCAAGGTGGCCAGGCTGAAATCATATTACCATTGATGTCTAAGAATCAGTTGATGAGAGATTCAACTCTTGCAATTGCCTGGTAGAAAAGTGATGAAAAAGCTCAAGCCATCATAAAGCTTGAGTTGAATTATAGCTATATCCACCATGTGGATATATGTGACATGTCCCATGACACTTTGGAAAAGATCGGATACTATGTTTAGTGCATAATTAAAGTCTCCAAAGTATGGTTTATTAATTGAAATTTTCACGCTGGACATGAAACCTAACACATCTAAATTACATGAAAAATCTCTTAACCCACAATCAACATTAAAATGGATGAAGATGTATGCATTGGTTTTTGTTAAAAAGTCTACCTCAAGTTTATGATAATGTGTCCTCTACTTTAATTATCATGCCAAATCCTAAACTTGTTGACATTCAGGCCTCTATGTTATTATTAGAAGAAGAGAAGAATATCAAAAATAAAGAAGATCTAAGTGCTTCTAAGGATGAACAAATGTTGTATGTAAGTAAAAAACAAGTACAAAGGAAAAAATGATAAACTAATTTGTGACTTTTGCAAAAGGACTGAACATACTAAAAAGTTATATCATGCCAAAAAGAGGCATCAAAAGGCCTATCTTGCACTTGTGAAGGAAGAAGAAGACCATCAAGAACAAGCCTCATCAATCCTCCTATTCACACTACTTTGATAAAAAATTTTGAAGCCTTGCATAATCTTGCCCTTGCCCTTGCCCTAATATTCCATTCATAAGCTTGTAAACTTCTCATGTAGCCTGGCACTACAGCCTCTGTACATTTTGTGAAGCCCTTATCACTTCTAAGTAAAATAAAATAGATTTAGAGTAATGACCCAAGTATAAGCAAAGCTAACCCTAAGCCTATTGTGGTTGGCAAGAATGTTATAGGTAGGTCCCCTTAAATCTGAAGGTGTCTTAAAGGAGCCAGTGGTTAAGGGCAAGTGTAAGTCAAAAGCAAATGAGGTTATTAAGGCTATCAAGAAATTGAAAGAGAGGATGGTGTGACAAGAGAAAAATATTGTTGTAAATGTTTGTGAGCTCAACTTAGTGAATGCTCTATGTGAAGTCAAGCTAGATGTAAACTTGCTACAATTAATATAGTTGTCACCTAAACTTTGCAAAAGGAGTTCAAGGAAATCCTATGAAATTGTTATATTGTAGAACCTTCTCGTATCAATTGAGTGGGCAGTGAATGGTGGGAACATGTGGAGAAAGAATGGCCCAAGGTTTAGGCATATGTTGATGGCATCTTGATACAAAGTGCTATGGTAATCATATGCAAACATCATGAGTATGGACTTATTAGAGAGGCTTGGTTTTTCCCATTCAAAGGGATGTTATAACTATCCTAAAAATGTCCAATGAAAGTTTTTGATAGCTAGATGGAACAACATCTCAAGTACATGTAACAATAGCATATATTGAGTGTGTTCATGACTTCCATATTATCCGATTTGCTGGGGGCGAAGCTATCAATTTTGCTGCTGAGATGGTCATGGGATATTACACTCTAATTGTTTGGTAGACATCTGAGTTGGTTGATTGGTCTTTGGGTGTGGGTCGAGGAGAATGATTTTGGATGTTTACCCTAAATGTCCACTAAATGAAAGGGCACCACCTCCCATTATAGAATGGGAGCCACTTGAGGCCACCTCTGTGAGACTGGAACTTCAAGCTTTAGTGAGTCTGATGAAAGTTACATAATAGAGGAGGTCTATCGAGTGTGTTTAAATGAGATGATAGGGGCAAAATATTGGATGCACAATGCCAATGTAATAGAGTGGGATCTTGGGACTTCTAATGTTCCCCATCCAATCAAACTTGATACTATATTTTCTGATGATGACCGTGCAAACTATATATCACTCCTACAAGAGTTTAGGGATATGTTTGCATTGAGCTATGATGAATTGAAGGGGATTCCCCCTTCTATTGCCGTGCACACGATCCTATTGAAAGAAGGCAATAAATAAAAATATTGGAAGAATTCATTTTGATCTGAGAAAGCCTCTTTTTGAGGAATTGATGCATTTAAGAAAGGCGTGTCTAATTGTTACAAGACATGTCACAGACACGGACCATACAACCAAGAGTAAGACCACGAAATCCCAAGTCAAAAAGTGAATGAAGAAGCTGATTCTGACCAAGGAAGGAAAAGTGGAGGAGAAGGAAAGCTCAAGACAAACGTGAGAGAGCATCAAAGATTCTAGCAAAGACCACTAAATATTCTAGCAAGGTTCTCTCAAGGATGAAGGAGAACCTTTGAGGGATCTCGCAAGGAGAATGTGGGGTGCAATGTAATTCATTTTATAAGAGTGCTAGGCTCCCTCCTGTGCAAGTTGTAAAGTCTAAATGGACATAGGAGAAGGGATAAGGCAAGTAGAAGGGAATAGAGAAAGAGAACCTTGGCAAGATGACCGGTCATGTAAAAAAGAGGATGACTACCCAAGGGATTTAGGGTTTTGTATATAAAATCAAAAAGTGAATGAGGAGCTCATTATTTGGTGTGTGGAAAAATTGGTCTCTTCTTCTCTTCTTCTCTCCTTCTTGCTTTCTTGTGTGTGCTTGAGAGAGGGAGTGTGAGGGAGCGAGGGATTGAGTGTGTGAGGGTGAAGGATCTTGGAGAAGAATCTCTCCATCATCTCCTATCTTCTTCTTCTTTTTCTCTTCTCTTCTCTTGTCTAATACACAACTATGGAGGATGTAGGTCAAAGGAGGAGGCTTGAGGTTGCTTGAGCTTGCATCTTGAATCGTAGAGCTACTGGCTTGCTTGAGCGAGGAGGCTACTCATTCAAGCATCAAGGTAAGCTCACTACACCCCCGTAAAATCGACGAAGGCGTGTCGACTAGGTGAGAGATAGCCATTTGTGCTCACTTGAAATACTCGAAGAAATAAGCGGTCTGTGGGTCTTGGCAGTTGAGCATGAGCTCCCATTATATTTTGGTTTTGTTGCCGGGACCAACGGATTCAAGCTTGATCACTTGTGCACCTCAAATCGAGCATCGAAGTAGGGTTTCATCCTCAAATCGGTGCTTGAGATAGGTAAGAGATTTGAGGCTTTTAATCTTCAAAATAAGTAATTATTTTGGGTTTTTGATGAGTAGACAAGTAGGACAAATAATTTTAGTAGTTGGGTTTTGATTTTTGTTGCATTTAGAGTAGGATAGGAGTAAGAAATCAAAGCAAGGCGACCTAGGGTTTCTGTTGTAAAACAAGCCAAAATAAGGAAAAATTGGGGGGCTTGCAATCCAATGGCAAGGCATGAGCACTAATGGGGTGATGGGACTTAAAGTGGGCAGGCACTGGCTATGGCACTAGCCAGACCTGGCTATGGCACTAGTCGAACCTCATGCATACGACAGACAACCCCTCCACATGGCCTCGCGGGCCCAGGAGCATCTAAAACTCACTTTGCACTAAATGCTTATGACGATTTTGCGTTTGTATCTAATATGTAGTCCAACGTTCACCTTCCCTTCTCCTCAGAGGGAGATCCCATAACATATAGGCATAATGCCTCGTAATACACACATAGGGAAGCACCTCTCGGTGGATTGCCGTGGCTCCACTGCGACTCTCCTACACCTCAGGGATTAGCCCCAAGATGTGTCGCTCCAACACATATATCATTCACACAAACTCCACTCTTTCATAATTCATGGTTCCAGGAGATTCACACCCATAACTCTTATTTTTCCATATTTTTTGAGAGCGAAAACCCCAATTTCCTTTATTTTTTGCTTTTTTCCCTATTTATTATTCATGAAAAATAGGTATTTTCTGATTTATTTGTATTGGTTTATTGTTTTGACTGAAACTTAATATTTTCTCTGATTTTATTCCATTTCCATCCCTTTACTCCAACTCAAAATCGAAAAAAACCACCAATTTTCATTAAAAAAGACATTTTACGGGTTTTAAAGAATTAATAACAGCTCTAAATCATTACGGGTTCTGTATTTCTATAGTTAGAGCCCTCAATCATGATGTAAACAAGGTTCAAAAAAAATTTCATTGCATATGAACAATATTTGGACCATGAAACAACAAAAACAATCAAATTTCTTTGTAAAATTGGAGCATACTGCGTGTTTTGCATGTTGTGGGTTTTTTAATAATTATTATGGGCAGCCCACAGACCGATCAGTAACCATTCTTCAGTGCTAAACCTCTTTCCTTAGCCTCCTCTTCATCTTGAAGCAATCCAATCACAGTCGAACAAGCATTCTTCAGCCCCTCTCCTTCTTGATTTCTTGCACACAAATTGCCTCTATGTAGGAGAGAGAGGGAGGAGAGACAAAGACTCGTTTTTGATCTCTTGATTCAGTGCATCATTTATTGATCTGTTTCTGGTGATGGAGGGTGAAGGATAGAAGCATTCTAGGCCCAGGAGCATTCCTCCTGCCTCATCCGATCAGGAAATCGTGATGAGGGGGGAAAAACGGGGTGCAGAAAACTGAACCCCCCCTCCCCCCATTGTTTCATTTTGTGACTTTTTGTGGCCTTAAGCTCTTTGTTAAGAGCCTCTAAACTCTAATCAACTTATCTAGTTCATGCATCTTGCATTCACACTTTCGGCAAATGGATTTTTCAGTTTTGAGGGGGCAAACGACATCGGAATCGAGATCCGTCTAGACAGGTGGCTCAATGGCATCGAAATCTACAAAGTTGGGGCCCGTCACACTCTTCCTAGCTTCCAAATCTAGTAGCTGATTCATAACCCCGAACCTTGCGGGGATTAAATTCGGGATCAAATGACCTTGGAATGGAGATCTGACACTTGCATTGGATTCCTGACGTCGTTTTGCATCTAGGAAAACTCCAGCTCGGCCATCCTCCACCATTTGATTTCCCATGAAAATTAACATTAGCACTTTAGGGACTTGCCGCTTAAAATCGTACTGATTGCCACCGCTGCCTTCGATGAAGTCTATTTTTCCCCTGATATTTGTAATTTTTGGCTATTTTTAAGCACTTCTTGGCATAAAAAATAATCTATCATGGGGCAACACTCGAGCCATTAGGACAAGGGTTTAAGACCCAAGGAAGGGGGTGGAAGGCTCATTTTTAGTTTCTACTGAGTATAGAGAGAGAGAGAGAGCTTGAGAGTGAGAGAGAGAGAGACTTGGAGCTTAGGGCAAATCAATGGACTTCCACATGCGTTTTTCGTGTGTGTGAGGTACATAGAACCCTCCCTATGTATCCATTCTTGCATTTTGGAGCTCCTTGCATGTGGGTGTGGCCAAAATTATGGCCACGATTTGAATTTCTATTGTCAGTTTTTGTGTGCCATTGAAATCAGAGATGGTCCACAAGGGTCCAATTCCCAGAATCGAAAATGGACACAAGGACGTTCGATTCTTGGATTCAAACATTGTCAAGATTGTGGGAGAGAAGGAAGGAGTCTCACTTGTAGCTTTCTTGCTTGCACAATGGGGGAATACACACAAGGGTGGAGGCTGAAAACAGTTTTCCTCTTCTTAGTTTGTGTAAGCCAAAAGAAGTCTAATACAAAGAAATAGAAAAACCCTATATATGGGTCTCAAACCAAACTCAACTAACTAAGGTGGCATACTAACTGAGCCACGAACTAGAGTAGATAAGGATAGCTGTCATGTAGCTATTATTCATGGGCAGTGTACCAACCGCATCTGCAACTGACAAGTCGGTGACATAAATGCACAACGGTCACCCTGGCATATCGCAAGTGGAGCTCGATATCTCAACACTCCCCCTCGAGCTCAATCCCAATTCCTGCACACCAAGCAGGTCTCTGAACTTGCGCAGCTTCTCTGCGCCCAATGCCTTCGTAAATATGTCAGCTACTTGATCCTCTGTGCTGACATAAACTAGATCAATAAGACCTAGTAAAACCCTCTCTCGCACATAGTGATAATGCACCTCAATGTGTTTTGTTCTAGCATGATAGACTGGGTTATTTGCCAAGTGTATACTACTCATGTTGTCACAATAAATGACAACTGGCCCATCTGTAGGCTGATGCATATCATAAAGTAGCTTATGCAACCAAGCTACCTCACATGCAGCCATTGCTACGCCCCTGTACTCAGCCTCTGTGCTCGATAAGGCAACTGTAGGCTGTTTCTTGCTGCTCCAAGTGATTGCAGCACTCCCAAAAGAGAACACTATCCACTGGTAGATCGTCTATCAGAAATGCTACCAGCGCAATCAGCATCAGTGTATCCATGCAACTATATCTGAACCCCAGTCTCATAAAATAGTCCATACTGCAATGTGGACTTCACATACCTGAGTATGCGTCTAGCCACATCCAAATGCGGTTTCCTTGGAGCCTACATAAACTGACTTACCAATCCAACAGCATAGCTCAAATCTGGCCTGGTAATAGTCATATAAATCAAACTTTCTACTATGCGTCTGTACATAGTAGGGTCTTCCAGAAGCTCACATGCATCTGTGCTCAGCTTCACATTTTGCTCCAAAGGAACTGAAATAGGCTTACAGCCTATCATCCCATACTTGGACAGCATGTCCAATCCATACTGCCTCTGCAAGAGCTGTATCCCACTTGGTGATCGAATCACCTCAATGCCCAAGAAATAACGCAGCTCGCCCAAATCCTTCATCTCAAACTTCAGCTTCAATAGCATTTTCACATGAATGATATCTTCATCACTGTCACCTGTCATAATCAAGTCATCAACATAAATGACAAGCAGCATAATACCTTTCTCTATTTTTCTCACATAAAGTGAGAAGTCTGCCTTGGAAATCTGAAAGCCAATAGTGACAAGATATTGTTCTATCTTGTCAGACCATGCTCTAGGTGCTTGCTTCAAGCCATACAATGCTTTCTTCAACCTGCAAACAAACTCAAGATGAACAGCATGCACATAACCTGGTGGCTGCTCCATATAGACTTCTTCTTGCAAATCACCATGCAAGAAGGCATTCTTTACATCCATCTGATGTAAAGACCATCCCTTTGATACAGCCATAGCAATGACTGCTCTTACGGTTGTCATCCTCACAACCGGACTGAATGTTTCTTCATAGTCAATGCCATATGTTTGTGCATACCCCTTGACTACTAATCTTGCCTTGTATCTGTTCACAGAACCATCTGCATTGTGCTTCACCTTATAAACCCACTTACAGCCAATTGCATTCTTACCTTTAGGCAAAGGTACCAATTCCCATGTAGCATTTGCTTCCAAGGCATCCATTTCTTCATCCATGGCTTTCTCCCATTTTTTCTTTTCCCATGGCTTGCTCAAAAGAAGTGGGTTCTGGTTCCTATATCACTTTGACCATATATGCATAGTGAATGGCTGTAAATCCATCATATTTCAGCCTATCCACAGGATACCTAACTCTGGTTGACCTGCGCAAAGTAGGTTCACTCCCAGGTGCTCTCAAAACATCCCTGGTCTTCCTTACTCCAGGTGTAACAATAGAAAGAATACCCAACTCATCATCAATGCTCTGTTCTGAGCCATTGGATTCACCATCCACATAAGAGTGACCTGCATTCACATCAACCATGGGCTGATCTACCTTCTCTTTTCCTTTTCGTGACACCTGCATACCACTATTTGCACTGCCTTGAGAAGATTCTCCTGATCTCAATCTGTCTATCCATGGCGAAGAATGTGAACCACTGCTAGAGGACGCTCCAGGTCCACTAATATCTTGTGACTGCTGTTGAGAATTCTGTGCAGCATTACCATTTTGTGCATCTACATCATCTATCACATTTACTAGTTTATACCAGCTACTCATCTCATCAAAAACAACATCTCTGCTCACTGTAAACTTACAAGTAGAAGGGTTATAGCATCTATACCCTTTTTGCTACAGAGAGTAACCAATAAAGATACAGTTCTCAGCTTTTGGATCCAACTTGGATCTCAACTCATCTGGCACATGTACATAGGCAATGCAACCAAAAATTTTCAAATGAGAAATATCCGGTTTCCTACCAGTATACCTCTCCTCTGGAGTCATCCCATGTATTGCTGCAGTGGGAGTCCTGTTCATTATATAGACTGCTGTAGCAACTGCTTCAGCCCAATAAAAATCTGGCATGTCTTTTTCATTGAGCATGGCACGAGATACCTCTCCAATATGCCTGTTTTTCCTTTCTGCAATTCCATTTTGTTGTGGGGTATGACTGCATGAATATTGCTACTTTATGCCATGCTCCTGCAAGAACCTTGCAAACTCATTTGAGAGGTACTCTCCCCCTCCATCTGACCTTAGGCATTTTATTTGCAGGCCTGTTTCTTTTTCAGCCATAGCTTTAAGAGTTTTGAAATGCCCAAAAACTTCACTTTTCTTTTTCATAAAATACACCCAAACTTTTCTGCTATAGTCATCAATAAAAGTAACAAAATAATGACAGCCTCCAAGAGATGCAGCTTTAGTAGTCCACACATCAGAGTGGATTAATTCCAATGGCTTCTCACTCTCTTGAACATGTCTAGGAAATGGCTTCCTTGCCTGTTTTCCAAACTGACAGGCTTCACATACCTTATGCATTTCTGCAACCTTGAATTTTGGCAATCCTGCAATAATATTTTGGGCCTGCATTGATTTAAGTTGCTGTACATTAACATGACCAATGCGTTTATGCCAGATATCAATATCTGCAACTACACCGGTCCCATGTGCAAACATTGCTGCACTCAATTCAGGCATGTCTGCATCCAATGTAAACATTCTGCCCTTCTTCTTTCCTTTTGCTATCAAGCGACCTTTATTTTTCATATCCTCAACAAAGCATCCATGAGGATTAAATCTGACCTGCAAGCCCTGCTCAACCATTTGACCAACAGAAACCAGATTCTTGGTGATATTCGGGACATGAAATACATCGGACAGGTATTTCTTTTTCCCGTCCTACATAGACAAGGGAATTTTTCCAATCTACACAATAGGATGTGCAGTATCATCACCAGTCTCCACAAATCCTGCTTTTTCCATTTTCCTTGCATCCTCCATCCATTCTGCATGACCTGTCATGTGGTTTGATGCACCTGAGTCAACATACCATACATCGTTGCTTTCTTCTACACTTGTCACAGAATTGTTCATGTGCTGCACCATAAACAAATCCTCATTTCTGTCATCACCCTGTCTACTAGAAGATACATAATTTCCTTGTTGCAGTTTTCCATTCATGATGTCATTTTGCTTTTTATAGCAGTCTTAAGCCATATGACCCATTTTACCACAGTAGTAGCATTCAACATTGCTGTTTGGATTTTGGCCTCTTTGCCATCCACCACGACCTCTTTGGCTCCCCCTACCTCTAGAGTTACCACGTCCTCCTCCATAGGACTGGTTTTCTTGAGTTTGTTGCATATTCTGATTTCTACCACGGCCTCCAGATCGGCCTCCTCTACCTTTGCCTCTACCTCTTCCAACATTTGAGTAGAAGACAGCTTCTTTTGAAGTTCCTCCTGAAGAAGATGCACCACCATTTCTCTGCTCCTCAAAAATTAGAAGAGCAATCAACTCCTCAAAATCAGGAAATCTTTCATGGACGGAAATGGATGTTCGAAACTATGCATAATCCTTTCCTAGACCATTCAAGGTCACAGAAACTAAATCATCATCTTCCACTGGCAACCCAATGGAAGCAAGTGCATCTGCAATCTTCTTCACCTTCATGTGGTAGTCATTGATGCTCATATTTTCTCTTTGCACATTATGCAACTCTTGCTTGAGCTGCATTTTCCTGGCTTGAGTATTTGTGCTATACATTTTTGACAAAGTATCCCATGCCTCCTTTGGCGTACTTGCATCCTGAATATGCACAATCATAGAGTCTGAAATACTGATAGACAGCTAGTACATAACTTTCATGGCTCTCTCATGCTATGCTTTAAATGCCTGCATTTGCTATTGATTGGGAACATCAGGAAGAACTGGTTCTTCTTCATTTCCTGCAACAAATTTCCAATATCCTTTTCCCATAAGGAAATTCGTCATTCTAAACTTCCATGCTTGGAAGTTGTTGTTGTCAGGCTTTTTAGTGACAATCTGTGAGAGAGAATCATACACCATTACAGAACACTGCAAAAAGTTATGTCACTGCAAAGAACACAGTTTCAGCCTCACAAGGGCTAATCTGCAAAACTGACGAAAGTGGTATTTGACCACACAATCACTTTCTAGTGACGATTTTGCATCAACAGGCAACAAGGATGATTCTGTAACTCCCAATGTCTCTGCACACAAGCATACGATGCAATTTCTATTGTAACTTTTCATCGACCTGTAGAACAGTGGTCGCACAGCATAAAACTGGGCCTTTTCCTGAGTGCGTGCAGAAAACTTCGGCCTCCAAAACAGGCCCCGAAATGGCTTCAAATAAAAAAAACAGGGTCGCCAAGAGCTAAATCTTCCTCCCGCAGCATATACTGCCCTCTTGCTTCACCGCGAAGGGCATCTCAACCTGAGACAATGCACTCTTGCAATTTTCGGCTGTGCTACCTGCAGAGATCTGCTCCCAAAACAGAAAATGAAAGCAACACTGCTCCTCTTACTAGAACACCGCAAGCTTGGCTTGCTTTCTTGAGCTCCTTACCACGAACAAGGCTCTGATACCATGTCAAGATTGTGGGAGAGAAGGCAGTCTCACTTGTAGCTTTCTTGCTTGCACAATGGGGGAATACACACAAGGATGGAGGCTGAAAACAGTTTTCCTCTTCTTAGTTTGTGTAAGCCAAAGGAAGTCTAATACAAAGAAATAGAAGAACCCTATATATGGGTCTCAAACCAAACTCAACTAACTAAGGTGGCATACTAACTGAGCCACGAACTAGAGTAGATAAGGATAGCTGTCATGTAGCTATTATTCATGGGCGGTGTACCAACCGCATCTGCAACTGACAAGTCGGTGACATAAATGCACAACGGTCACCCTGGCATATCGCGAGTGGAGCTCGATATCTCAACAAACATTTGGATTAACTCGACTTGTCCAATCGAACATTGTATGTTCAATCCCAAAAATCGGACCATGCCTCGCCTGTTTAATTGCACATACACCTTGTCTGATTGAGACGATCAGACTCATTAAAATTGGATTCAAACACTTGGTCATCGGCCACTTGGACATGCTAGAATCAGACTAGTCAAAATCGGACACTTGGCACTCGGACTGTGTAGAATCAGACCACCCTCACTCAAACATCTGATTCTAAGGATTGGGCTGATAGTAGAAATTAAAAAATTCAGCATATCTTGGGCAAATTAGAACACCTCCCGCAATCGGGGAAGGCTCCAAAGCCTTAGAGACAAAATTGGCTCTAGAAATCATAGTTAGATGGCTAGACACAACCACATGTCAGCTTTTAGTCCCTACTAGAGCTGTGAAACTGACCACCAAACCCCCATTTGACCTTGATCAAGCTAAGTAGTGTAGCGTAGACCCTAGAGACCAAAGAGAGTAGCTAGTGGAATGAGTGTAGATCCCTATTTGGCTGAGAGCTTAGACCAGAGTGTGGAAGCTGCACTTGTGATCTTGTGTTCACATCCACATTGTTTTCGACACTTGAAGTGCACTTGGGAAAACTGAAAGCCTGATTTTGCATAATGCACAGAAAAGAGTACCACATACATACACACAGAGAAAATGTAAATTGAGGATTGACTATCAATAAAAAGAAACACGCTCACACTTAATAAACATAACAAACCCACCAATAGGAGATGACCCTCAAACCTAGATGAGGGATCAAGCAACCCCAATTAGTAGGAACAAGTGATAGACACAACACGGAAGGCTAGACGCTTCAAAGGAGCAACACCATTGGGAGCGCAATGCTGTCCAACTTGATCAACCTCATCGACAACTTGGTGGAGCAAGAAATTGCAGACATGGCAGAACCCAATGTAAACCGCAAAAATGAAGAGCTTGACCTAGGAGATTTCCCGATCAAAGTCCAATGGATAGTGGATGCATAAGATGCACAAACCAGGGTAGACCACCATGGCAAGCCATCAGAAGACATCATAGCGGACCTTGAAGAGGAATGAAAGCTAGCGTAGAAAGTCTTGGCATAGTAGCATACAACTAGCAATAGCAGGCTAGGAGATTGTGGCAGGACATAGAACTGTGAGAAGTCACGTGCTAGCCCTAGCAAATAGAAACCAAACAAGACCAAATGTAGAAAGGGAGAGAGCGCTAGAGGTAGAATTAACATTGAGCGAGCTTCTCACGAAGCAACTATTAGACAACACATCAACAGAGCAAAGCACGACAGCACTAGCAGCATTGTTGCTTGCAGGACTAGGAGTTACCCAAGGCTCCACCAAGAGCCAATCAAGAATCCCCATAGTTGCAAAACAACTAGACAAGTACTAGCCAAAAAACAACCCATATAGTTTTGTAGAGCAGTTCAAGTAGGACTGTGAGGCTAATGGCCTCACAGATCTTGCTTAGCGCTTGCAAGCTTTTGGACTTTGCCTAGGAGACAAAGGACGGATGTGGTACAATAGTGTTGAATGCAATGACTTTAACACCCTCAAGTGTCTCTTCATCAAGAGATTCTCTAAGGTGGGATACTCTGACAACCTCATAGTTAGATTGATGAATGTTAAGCAGAAGGACAAGGAGAATATTTGAGACTATGTCACCCATGTGTGGAGTCTTTTCAAGAGAATCCCAGCCGCCGTCACAGAGAGACCTAGTGAACGAGTGGTCTTCACTATGTTCATAAGTGGAATCTAAGGTAAATAGCTTTACAAAGCCTTGGTAAGAAACTCAAACATGCAAAGGGATGTGCTAGCTAGGGTCTTTGAAGAAGCCATACAAGTGGATGATCTACTCAAAGAGAGGAGCTCAAGACCCACTAATCGAGACATCACCACCTCCGAAACCTCAAAAAGAACTGCGACCGCTAGTGAATGGTCTAGCCAAAGCACTCAAGACAAGGGAAAGAATGTTGATGAGAGCCAAGAGTTGGTAGACATGAAGCTAGAGGTGGCTAAGCTGCAAGAGATGATGAGGAGACCTATGCGGTCACATGTCCAATGAGTGTGTTGTGGCAGAAACCATCTTCCAGTTGAGTATTAGGACCCAAGGTCCCAACCTTGTGCCAATTGCGGCAAGTTCGGTCATGATGCCATCCACTACACACTGTCACCGTGGAGACCCCCATACTCATAGCCTTACAACCAGCCTTACCTAGGGAATAGGCCTCCAAATTTCTTTGGGGAGAGGAATCCCATCGGCCCTCCCAGCACCTAACGATACAAAGCCAACCATCCCTAGGATAGAGATCAATTCCCACAGGCATACCCCGACCGCCTCGACCTTATGTAACCCATCCACTGAGTGATGCCCTAGTCTACTATGTGGAGAAGCCTAACAATGAGGAGCCCTATGTGAACCCTTATGTCTCATACAACAAAGAAGACAATCCAGTTCTCATGGACTATCAACCAACGCCAGTGATAGTGTTAGGAAGAGGGAGAGGCAGAGGCTTAGGAGGGTAGACCCAAGAGCCGATCGGATTTGTGATGGTCACCTAGGACACATCTCTTTGTGTTGCCTTGAGAGGGAGTAAGCCAATCGAGATAAGGATGATGCCACATGCACCGAGTGTTCAATCACCCACCTCTTTGTTGTCAATTGCCCTCCATCGTCTAGTTTGAGAATTGTACCATCAGTTCCATTGGGGTAGTTCGGCGTCAAGACACTTGACGGAAAGGCCATGCTCATCTCGTTGCTCATCCTCTAGTTTGAGAATTGTACCATAAGTTCCATTGGGGTAGTTCGGCGTCAAGTCACTTGATGGAAAGGCCACACTCATCTCGTTGCATGTTATGATCTGCACGTAGACAAAGAAGGTTAGCATATCATTGCCAGGGCCTAGTAAACTAGATACAGTCTCAATCGAAAAGAAAAGTCAAAGTGAAAAAAGAAGAAAAGTGAAGGAAAGGTCATATTGAAAACCAAAAGTGCATGTGACAGTGCATGTCAAAAAGAAAGTCATGGACGTTGAGGCCAAAACATCCACTCCAAAGACTAGTGAGAAAGGAAGTACTAAGGTAGGGGAGTACCCAAACCCAAAATGCCAACTTGAAGCCATAGAAAAGGTCAAGGAGTGGGTGAGAGAAGATCAAGAACACCTAAAGGATATTGCGCCCATTTTGGAGGATGAGATCGATGATCTCTCTAGTGTGAGCACACTAGTCTCTCTCCCACATGACCGAGAGACACATCCGCACCTTAAGATGTGCTACCGAGACAAAGCTTGAATGCCACATGGGCTAGCAAACCAGTCAAGGCCACTAGCCAAGGAGCGCAAAACTAGGAGACAATAAAGCAACTAGCAACCTTTGCATAATGCTAGTGACCACCCTTGTAACTCTGAGCCTAGGAGATCTTCTTAGGTAGCATTCGATGCTATGGTAGGACCTAAAGCAATGGGTAGAGGGATCGATGGACCAAATTACAATTGACTTGCAAGAACATGATGTTGTAATGCAAATACTGAGATTGACACTAGACTCGCTACCCAAGTATTTGTATGTTAATGCTTTCTGAGAAGGCACTAAAATGCTCACGATTTTGTTGGTCCTAGCTCTAGGTGATACAATGAGGAAAGGGATTGTAAACACGTGGGTAGAAGTCAGTGTACTTAGCCACGCAATAATCCAGGATTGGGATAATTTGCCTACCGAAGATGCTAGGTTCAATGTCGCACTAGCTAACAGAATGAAAGTGAAGCCATCTAGAGTGTTGAGAAATTGGCCATTGAAGATCATAGGAGTCCAGTTTTGTGTGGAATTTATAGTCATGAAGGGAATGGACTATAATATACTATTTGGCTAACCTTGGATGCGCAACGCATGACTCATAGAAGATTGGGATAATAGCTTGATCTTCCTAGACAATCAAACAAAAGTGGTAAGAGTGGAGATGGATACTTGGAAGACCACGCCAGTCGACCTAGACACCATCTCAGCTATGCTCAAGGGCGACGTTCAGATAAAAAAATCTTACGGGCCAGTAACTAAGTTATCCCTTGTCCTGAGGATGAGCGATATTTGATGCATGTGCTAGCCACAATCAATCTACGATTCTTAGACAATGAGGAATATGAACAAGTTGCTAACACAATCACAAAGCCCAAGGACACGCCCTTAATACCAATCTACATGATGACTAAGAAATCGTATGGGCGACCCACCTCATTTACATTTCATGAACAACAAATGAGACCTCCACAAGATCTTCGAGCACTAATGGACAAACTAGCTAGTAACCCAACTACAAATCTTAAACTACTCAATGATCTCTTGGATGAAACCAAGTGGCGATGGACCGAGGTGCATGACCTAAATTTGATGAACAATTGGGCCTTAGCCACCAATGACAAGGAACCACACTTGGGAAATTACGAGCAGTTGGATGATGATGATTCCAAGGATGAGTACAAAGACTGTTGCTCCTCCAATGACAAGAGTGAAGAAGAGATCGACATGATAGAGTATGACATGGAGGGGCACGAGATTGAACAAATTAGGGTAGAATCCAAACCACAAAAAAGAGCATCTTTAGAATCGAGAAAGGAGTCATGCTAATGGGCTGTGATCGCACCTGGTTGGAGCACATAGGAGCAATTGATTATGACAAAGCAAGTCTTACCCAACCAGGTGTTGCATTAGCACTCGGAATGGAATCACCATCGGAGCTACAATCTCCAGGAGAGACTCCCTCTTCTAACAAAGATAGAGATTTTGATTCCAAATCAAAAGTAAGCTCTAATAGTGATCTTAAGATACACGGACCACCTAAAACCAAGGGCACTAGAGGAGACCTACTAGTCCACCTAAGGCATAGGAGGTTAAAGGAGAAAAAGAGGAAATGACCAAGGGACCCACAAGTGGAGGAAAAAAGGAAGCCGCAAGACCTGCTGAAGTGATTCACAAGATTGAAGAAAGGCAAGAGGGTAGTGGTCTTGCAAGGAGCCAAGAGACAAGGGCAAGCAAGTGAGCCCATAGAAGGAACTGCCAAAGGCAAGGAGGTCAATCTGACATAGGAATGGGAGACACCTCGACCTATTTTTGTGGCTAATGACTTGACCAAGGACGAGGAGATAACCCTTCTTTCTCTCTTGCAAGAATACACAAACATATTTGCCTAGTCACTTAATGAGCTAAAAGGGATAGATCTAAGTATAGTGACTCTAACACCCTGATGACACCCGATGCAACGCTTGTCAAGCAATGACTATACCTAATGAATCCTAATCATGCTCACTTAATAAAAGAGGAAATCGATAAGCTACTAAGAGCAATATTCATTTATGAAATCAAGCACACGGATTGGGTATCACCCATAGTGATTGTAATAAAGAAGAATGGAAAGATCACGATGTGTGTCTATAATACTTCCACACAATTAAAAATTAGTTGGTTAGTTCCAAAGTTAATTAGTCAATTAATAAGTTAGTAAGGTTACTAACTAAAGACTAAATGAAGTAAAAACTAACTAACATTAATAACTAATTTTTTTTATTTAATTAAAAATATTAAAAAATCGAGAGTCGTAATCCGATATTTTTCTCGGATTGACAAGGACTGTAGCCACCCTTCATGAAAGTTACAACGTAAATAAGAGTTATGAGCCATATTAATCACTAACATTAATTTGTATAGTATGGATGATCTAAAAATATTAGATTTTTGGGCAAAACTAGCATATTTTAGATATTACTTATTGTAAATATCCTAAAAAGCTATGGAGATTTCTAGAACCGGATGTCATGTAAAAAAAAGCAAGTGGGTTTTTTCAACTTGTTTTGGAGATTTAATACAAAAAAAGAAAGATTGGCGAAATGGCACACATCGCGATCGCAATTTACAGGTAGTAAACAACACTTCGAACAAGGAGAAGAAGGAGTGATCTGGAAGATTTCTAATCAAGTATCTTGGGGTTTTAACCCCTTTAAGAGCCAACAAAACTATCAGAATTGTGATTTGAGCATCAGATTGCTGCTTTTTTCAAGATCCCCTCCCTAAAGAGCTCTTCTTCTTAGCCACAACCCTCCTTCTCTTGTTTATCTATAAATATGAGGCATGGGGAGCAGTTAGGAAGCACAAGGAGACCTCGAGAGTCTGCGAGAGAGAGGTAGAGAGAGGAAGGTAGAAGGATACCCATCCAAGATATTGCAAGGAGTGAGAGAGAGAGAGAGAGAGAAAGAGAGAGAGAGAGAGAGAGAGAGAGAGAGAGAGAGAGAGAGAGAGAGAGAGAAAGAGAGAGAGAGAGTGTGTGTGTGTGTGTGATGGGACCTAAAATAGATCGGCACTGGCTATGACACTAGTCGGACCTCATGCATACGACAAACAACCCCACCACATGGCCTCGCAGGCCATGAGCATCTAAAACTCACTTTTCACTAAATGCTTATGACAATTTTGCGGTTGTATCCAATATGTAGTCCAACGTTCATCTTTCCTTCTCATTAGAGGGAGATCCCATAGAGACATAATGCCTCGTAATACACACATAGGGAAGCACCTCTCGGCTGATTGCCACGGCTCCACTGCGACTCTCCTACACCTCGGGGATTAGCCCCAAGATGCGTCGCTAACACATATAACATTCGCACAAACTCCACTCTTTCATAATTCAGTGTTCCACGAGATTTTGATTTGCCTCACAAAACTTTCCCCAATGGAAGCATCCATCTAAACCTACAGCTTGGGTTTCCTGTCCTCTCAGCGTTGGTCAAAGTTTATCAATCAATTGCAATGCATTCCAAGAGATATCACGTGGCATGCTTGATGCAAGGTGTATGGCGATTGTGCACAACCATTTTATGATTAAAAAACCAACCATGTGAGGTGCGAAAAACAACCCTTTCATGAATTTTAACTAAGCGTTAAGTGCTGCGCTGCTTTAGAGACTAGCACTGAAACTTTCGTGTTACTAGTCACCTATATTTAATTATGGAACAATCCCTAAATGCTATGCCCAAAGAGGAAAATTAGAATTTGTATCTTTCAGCAATTAGATCGTCGCACAAATTTCATCCCCCCCCTCATCGTTTAGGTGTTGCTACGGTGCATAGGTGTAAATGGTTGTTTTGTATCATTTTGCAAAGTAGTCCATGAATGAATACATATCTCTACCCACCAATTGATCTGGAATCTAATTGATAAATGGCAGTAAATAGTAATCTTTGATAGTCTATTTATTGAGCTCCCTAAAATCTACACAAAGCCAAATTTAATTATTCTTTTTTTTCCTAATAACTACTAGTGAACACCACTTCGTGTGTTATACAGGGAATATCATTCCAACCTTACACAATTTTTGCAACTCCTCAAATAGGTTGTCCTTTAGGCATATGCCTCACTTTTTATCGCACATGGTGGCTACCTTCCTTCAAGGTAATGGTATGCACAGTTAAACTAGGAGGAATATGCCTCAACTCATCATAGCTCAAGGCGAAGATGTCACAAAATTCTTGGATCAAGGACACATAGTCCTTCCTTTCTTCTAGACTGAGCATAGACCCTAATTTAATTGGTCGTGAATCATCCAACATACCAAGGTCCAACTCAATCACATTGTCATCTCTTATTCTATCTTGAACTTCTATTAGCTCATTTAGGGTCACCTGGTAGACATTCTTTGTAGTAATGGACCCCTATTTGTTGAGATATTGGCAATCACACATTGGCTTAGCCTCTTTGTATGGAGTAGTGTAGGCTCAGGATACAAAATCCCATATGCATAGTGGAAAGTGCAGCCTAGTCTGTTCCTATAAAGCATTGTACTTGCTCTCATTTTGAAGGAAATGTCATAGTACTTTTGTACTTCCAGCAAAGTGCGTGTGTCATTGTTGACACACAAGATTGTGTTTATGAGTCCAAGCTTCCATCTTGGAACCTAATTCACTTGTGTGACATTTGGTCTTGATGTCTATTACCTCGAGCTCACTCTTCCTCTTTCAACCTCCATAGCCATGCTCTAGATCCAACATTTTCACACTCTTTTGATTCGTCACTTGACGAAGTCTGACTATTAGATGGATCATCTAATGTATCTAATTTTGATGATGAAAATAAAGGTACTCTCTCACTTTGAGGAGATTCAGGATATGCATCCATTATCACACATTTGCCACCTCTACCAAAAACTAGACATTGAGTGGGTATATTAACTTGATAATCAGATTGTCAGATCCATGGACTTCCTAACAATACTGGTAATGCAACCTTCAAGTTGCCTTAAACTCTCATCAGCCATTCAAAGAATTGTGGAGGCATTCTTTTGGATTTCTAGTCCTAATATTTCCATCAATTCTAAACTCATAATGTTGACAAAGGACCCCACATCCACAATGGCATGTTCCACTGATACACCATCAACATATGTTGCTACCCTTGGGCAATGCTTTTCAGCATGTTCAAACCAATCATTTTCCACCCAAGCTATTCCCAACAGCTCAACAATATGCCGAGTGCAAACAATCTTCTTGAACTTTTTACACACTCCTGGAGACAACTTGATCAACTACAGGAGATTCTTTACCTAAAACATTAGGGCAGTTTCTTGGAAACTGCTAACTGTTGCACCACTTACAAATGAATCTTAATGGACCACCCTCTTTAGGGCATCGAATTCTTATATTGTTCCGTTATCATATCGTTATAATGCTTCATCATATCCTTGACTTCACCAAGAATATTTGATGCACTAGACTCATAGTCGTGATCGTCTACTTGCCATTCAGTCTTGGTCCTAACCATTTGATTAGGGATTTGCTACTACTAGTTAATTGGAACAACATTAGGGTTTGTCATTTAGCTTCCATCATGCAATGGAGCCATCTGGCTAGCTATTGGCATAGTTGCATTAGAGGGAGTTGGTAACATAGACAAACTTTGCATTTTGCTTCCTCTCCCATTTGAATTTGTCATAGATATTCCTTGACTTCCATCAATCAACACCAAATTATTTCCAAGCCCTAGACTCAAATTTAGGTCTACCCTAGAGGCATAGGCCGCTTGTAATTGCAACTCTACCTACTCTGCTTGTGTAATTACACTATCAATGTTGGTAAGAGCAACACTGTTCAACTGTACCTAGATAGTAAAGTCTAGCCCATGTTATGACATTTGGGTTATGTAATGTACCAGATTCTTGTCAACATACAATTGATAAGACTTTTGGTGATATTTCCCTAGAGGAGTTAAAAATCTTTATTGATGATCTGGGGATAGCCACTACAAGGGAGAGATAGTTGGTTATTCTCAAAAAAAAATTGAGTGTTGTAGGTAGTTCTACATTGCTCTTAATCTAGAAAGTGTGCCTTTGGAGTGCCATATGGGATAGCTATTGGGCCACGTGGATAGCTCAGTGATCTTGAAAAGATAAAGGTAATTGTTGCTATGGATAGCTCGATCGATATTGTGACTGATCCTGAAAAGATAAAGGTAATTGTTGATATGAGTCCACCGCATACTCCTAAAGAAGTACATAGATTCCTATCATCAGTGAGATACTATCAAATATTTATCAATGCATTGGCAAATAGGAGAATGTCATTGACGAATCTACTATCCTTTAACTGTTGGTTTTTCTGGAGTGACCTATGTCACAAGTCTTCTTTGAGGATATAAAGCAGGAACTAGTGAAAGTGCCAATCTTGAAATCACCTAAAAGAGGTGAGATATTCTATGTATTTTTAGCAATTACAATGCATTGTATCAGCTCTGCTATTTAGCCGAGATTTGGGAGGAGAAGTGGTATCATCCAATTGAATGTGCTACCTGCAAATTGGGAATATTTGAGATTAATTACACCTACATGGAGAAGCTATGCCTTGGGATGGTATTCATAATGAAGAAATTTGGGCATTAGATTCTCTATGAGAAGGTGGTATTTTATATGAAGATGGAGGGGTTGAAGCTATTGATGAATAAGTTATAGCTACTTGACTGCCTGGCAAAGTGATTAACCACTTTGTAGAGTTTGTTGATTATGAAATCAAGAGAGTAAACCACCAAAGTACAAGGCATCATTGAATGTCTTGTCAATTTTGGGGAGCAGATGGACATTTTGACTGAAGGTAGTGACCTTGAAGGTCTATTCAAAATTGATACGGCTTCCATTCCATCCTAGTATGCTACCATAATGCACTATCTATCTATACGAGAGACTAGAGTCGCTTTGTCAAAGTCTGAGAAGAGGAAAATTAAATAGCAAGCTTTGAAATTTACCTTGATAGTAGGAACATTATATTGATAGGGAGTTGATGATGTTTATCACCAATGTATTATGCCTGATGAGGTTCCATTTATCTTGGAAGAGTGTCATGACTCTGCTTGTAGAGGACACTTTGTTGGATGGTTGATTGCACAAAAAGCTTTAAGAGTTGGATTAGTATGGAGGTATTATAAGGATGATTACAATTGAGACCTCCAACCCTTATATATAGACCAAAATTAGGATTAGTGTTAGGTACCTTCTCTACAATAGTGTTCTTTTAGGGTTTTCACCCCCTTTGTGTCGGGATGCAATACTAGCTCCAAGGTTCTAGTTGGCCTCCTACACTCTCCAAACAACCCTCACGACCTTGTGGCTAGAAGCATTTGGATAATATGAATTGATCTATCTAAATATTGCATTTGTAGACATGAGTATCAAAATGTAATCTAATGATTTTCCCATCCCAAATCCAAGCACATGAGCTTCCCATACATAGGTGACTACACCTGATTCACATACACAAAGGACACCCCCCCAATTAAAAATTGTGGCTTTAAAGCTCTCCTCCCCTATGGATTAACCCTAGGATGCACTATCTTACACATAAAGCACAATGAAACATAGTCCACTGTTTTGATATTGCATGATCCAACAGATATATTTATTTTCTCACACAACTATCCCCCAAATTGTCAAGATTGTGGGAGAGAAGGAAGGAGTCTCACTTGTAGCTTTCTTGCTTGCACAATGGGGGAATACACACAAGGGTGGAGGCTGAAAACAGTTTTCCTCTTCTTAGTTGTGTAAGCCAAAAGAACTCTCATACAAAGAAATAGAAGAACCCTATATATGGGTCTCAAACTAAACTCAACTAACTAAGGTGGCATACTAACTGAGCCACGAACTAGAGTAGATAAGGATAGCTGTCATGTAGCTATTATTCATGGGCGATGTACCAACCGCGTCTGCAACTGACAAGTCGGTGACATAAATACACAACGGTCACCCTGGCGTATCACGAGTGGAGCTCGATATCTCAACACTCCCCCTCGAGCTCAATCCCAATTCCTGCACACGAAGCAGGTCTCTGAACTTGCACAGCTTCTCTGCGCCCAATGCCTTCGTGAATATGTCAGCTACCTGATCCTCTGTGCTGACATAAACTAGATCAATAAGACCTAGTAAAACCCTCTCTCGCACATAGTGATAATGCACCTCAATGTGTTTTGTTCTAGCATGATAGACTGGGTTATTTGCCAAGTGTATACTACTCACGTTGTCACAATAAATGACAACTGGCCCATCTGTAGACTGATGCATATCATAAAGTAGCTTATGCAACCAAGCTACCTCACATGCAGCCATTGCTGCACCCCTGTACTCAGCCTCTGTGCTGGGCAAGGCAACTGTAGGCTGTTTCTTGCTGCTCCAACTGACTACATCACTCCCAAAAGAGAACACATATCCACTGGTAGATCGTCTATCAGAAATACTACCAGCCCAATCAGCATTAGTGTATCCATACAACTGTATCTGAACCCCAGTCTCATAAAATAGTCCATACTGCAATGTGGACTTCACATACCTGAGTATGCGTCTAGTCGCATCCAAATGTGGTTTCCTTGGAGCCTGCATAAACTGACTTACCAATCCAACAACATAGCTCAAATCTGGCCTGGTAATAGTCATATAAATTAAACTTCCTACTATGCGTTTGTACATAGTAGGGTCTTCTAGAAGCTCACCTGTATCTGTGCTCAGCTTCACATTCTGCTCCAAAGGAACTGAAATAGGCTTACAGCCTGTCATCCCATATTTGGACAGCATGTCCAATCCATACTGCCTCTGCAAGAGCTGTATCCCACTTGGTGATCTAATCACCTCAATGCCCAAGAAATAACGCAGCTCGCCCAAATCCTTCATCTCAAACTTCAGCTTCAATAGCATTTTCACATGAAGGATATCTTCATCACTATCACCTGTCATAATCAAATCATCAACATAAATGATAAGCAGCATAATATCTTTCTCTGTTTTTCTCACATAAAGTGAGAAATCTGCCTTGGAAATCTGAAAGCCAATAGTGACAAGATACTGTCCTATCTTGTCAGACCATGCTCTAGGTGCTTGCTTCAAGCCATACAAGGCTTTCTTCAACTTGCAAACAAACTCAGGATGAACAGCATACACATAACCTGGTGGCTGCTCCATATAGACCTCTTCTTGCAAATCACCATGCAAGAAGGCATTCTTTACATCCATCTGATGTAAAGACCATCCCTTTGATGCAGCCATAGCAATGACTGCTCTTACAGTTGCCATCCTTGCAACCGGACTGAATGTTTCTTCATAGTCAATGCCATATCTTTGTGCATACCCCTTGACTACTAATCTTGCCTTGTATCTGTTCACAGAACCATCTGCATTGTGCTTCATCTTATAAACCCACTTACAGCCAATTGCATTTTTACCTTTAGGCAAATGTACCAATTCCCATGTAGCATTTGCTTCCAAGGCATCCATTTCTTCATCCATGGCTTTCTCCCATTTTTCTTTTCCCATGGCTTGCTCAAAAGAAGTGGGTTCTGGTTCCTGTATCACTTGAACCATATATGCATAGTGAATGGCTGTAAATCCATCATATTTCAGCCTATCCACAGGATACCTAGCTCTCATAGACCTGCGCAAGATAGGTTCACTCCCAGGTGCTCTCAAAACATCCCTGGTCTTCCTTACTCTAGGTGTAACAATAGAAGGAATACCCAACTCATCATCAATGCTCTGTTCTGAGCCACTGGATTCACCATCCACATAAGAGTGACCTGCATTCACATCAAACATGGGCTGATCAACCTTCTCTTTTCCTTTTCGTGATACCTGCATACCACTATCTTCATTACTTTGAGAAGATTCTCCTGGTCTCAATCTGCCTGTCCATGGCGAAGAATGTGAACCACTGCTAGAGGACGCTCCAGGTCCACTAATATTTTGTGACTGTTGCTGTGAATTCTGTGCAGCATTACCATTTTGTGCATCTACATCATCAATCACATTTACTAGTTTATACCAACTACTCATCTCATAAAAAACAACATCTCTGCTCACTGTAAACTTACGAGTAGAACGGTTATAGCATCTATACCCTTTTTGCTGCAGAGAGTAACCAATAAAGATGCACTTCTCAGCTTTTGGATCCAACTTGGATCTCAACTCATCTGGCACATGTACATAGGCAATGCAACCAAAAATTTTCAAATGAGAAATATCTGGTTTCCTACCAGTATACCTCTCCTCTAGAGCCATCCCATGTATTGCTGCAGTGGGAGTCCTGTTCACTATATAGACTGCTGTAGCAACTGCTTCAGCCCAATAAAAATCTGGCAGGTCTTTTTCATTGAGCATGGCACGAGATACCTCTCCAATATGCCTATTTTTCCTTTCTGCAATTCCATTTTGTTGTGGGGTATGACTGCATGAATATTGATGCTCTATGCCATGCTCCTGCAGGAATCTTGCAAACTCATTTGAGAGGTACTCTCCCCCTCCATCTGACCTTAGGCATTTTATTTGCAGGCCTGTTTCTTTTTCAGCCATAGCTTTAAGAGTTTTGAAATGCCCAAAAACTTCACTTTTCTTTTTCATAAAATACACCCAAACTTTTCTGCTATAGTCATCAATAAAAGTAACAAAATAATGACAGCCTCCAAGAGATGCAGCTTTAGTAGTCCACACATCAGAGTGGATTAATTCCAATGGCTTCTCACTCTCTTGAACATGTCTAGGAAATGGCTTCCTTGCCTGTTTTCCAAACTGACAGGCTTCACATACCTTATGCATTTCTGCAACCTTGAATTTTGGCAATCCTGCAATAATATTTTGGGCCTGCATTGATTTAAGTTGATGTACATTAACATGACCAATGCGTTTATGCCAGATATCAATATCTGCAACTACACCGGTCCCATGTGCAAACATTGCTGCACTCAATTCAGGCATGTCTACATCCAATGTAAACATTCTGCCCTTCTTCTTTCCTTTTGCTATCAAGCGACCTTTATTTTTCATATCCTCAACAAAGCATCCATGAGGATTAAATCTGACCTACAAGCCCTGCTCAACCATTTGACCAATAGAAACCAGATTCTTGGTGATATTCGGGACATGAAATACATCGGACAGGTATTTCTTTTTCCCATCCTACATAGACAAATGAATTTTTCCAATCTGCACAATAGGATGTGCAGTATCATCACCCGTCTCCACAAATCCTACTTTTTCCATTTTCCTTGCATCCTCCATCCATTCTGCATGACCTGTCGTGTGGTTTGATGCACCTGATTCAACATACCATACATCATTGCTTTCTTCTGCACTTGTCACAGAATTGTTCATGTGCTGCACCATAAACAAATGCTCATTTGTGTCATCACCCTATCTACTTGAAGATGCATAATTTCCTTGTTGCAGTTTTCCATTCATGATATCATTCTGCTTTTTATAGCAGTCCTTAGCCATATGACCCATTTTACCACAGTAGTAGCATTCAATATTACTGTTTGCATTTTGGCCTCTTTGCCATCCACCACGACCTCTTTGGCTCCCCCTGCCTCTAGAGTTACCACGTCCTCCTCCATAGGACTGGTTTTCTTGAGTTTGCTGCATATTTTGATTTCTACCACGGCCTCCAAATCGGCCTCCTCTACCTCTGCCTCTACCTCTTCCAGCATTTGAGTAGAAGACAGCTTCCTTTGAAGTTCCTCCTGAAGAAGATGCACCACCATTTCTCTGCTCCTCAGAAATTAGAAGAGCAATCAACTCCTCAAAATCAGGAAATCTTTCACGAACTGAAATGGATGTCCGAAACTGTGCATAATCCTTCCCTAGACCATTCAAGGTCATAGAAACTAAATCATCATCTTCCACTGGCGATCCAATGGAAGCAAGTGCATCTGCAATCTTCTTCACCTTCATGTGGTAGTCATTGATGCTCATATTTTCTCTTTGCACATTATGCAACTCTTGCTTGAGCTGCATTTTCCTGGCTTGCGTATTTGTGCTATAAATTTTTGACAAAGTATCCCATGCCTCCTTTGGCGTACTTGCATCCTGAATATGCACAATCATAGAATCTGAAATGCTGATAGACAGCCAATACATAACTTTCCTGGCTCTCTCATGCCATGCTTTGAATGCCTGCATTTGTTGTTGATTGGGAACATCAGGAAGAACTGGTTCTTCTTCATTTCCTGCAACAAATTCCCAATATCCTTTTCCCATAAGGAAATTCGTCATTCTAAACTTCCATGCTTGGAAGTTGTTCTTGTCAAGCTTTTCAGTTACAATCTGTGAAAGAGAATCAAATGCCATTACAGAATACTGTAAAAAATTCTGTCACTGCAAAAAACACAGCTTCACCCTCACAAGGGCAAATCTGCAAAACTGGCGAAAGTGGTATTTGACAACACAGTCACTTCCTAGTGACGATTTTGCATAAACAGGAACCAAGGATGATTCTATAACTCCCAATGTCTCTACACACAAGCATACGATGCAATTTCTACAGTAACTTTTCACTGACCTGTAGAACAGTGGCTGCACAGCATAAAACTGGGCCTTTTCCTGAGTGCATGCAGAAAACTTCCGCCTCCAAAACAGGCCCCGAAATGGCCTCAAATCAAAAAAACAAGGTCGCCAAGGGCTTAAGCCCTTACCCGCAGCATATACTGCCCTCTTGCTTCACCGCGAAGGGTGTCTCAACCTGAGACAATGCACTCCTGCACTTTCCGGCTGTGCTACCTGTAGAGATCTGCTCCCAGAAATAGAAAATGAAAGCAACACTGCTCCTCTTACCAGAACACCGCGAGCTTGTTTTGCTTTCTTGAGCTCCTTACCACGAACAAGGCTCTGATACCATGTCAAGATTGTGGGAGAGAAGGAAGGAGTCTCACTTGTAGCTTTCTTGCTTGCACAATGGGGGAATACACACAAGGGTGGAGGCTGAAAACAGTTTTCCTCTTCTTAGTTGTGTAAGCCAAAAGAACTCTCATACAAAGAAATAGAAGAACCCTATATATGGGTCTCAAACCAAACTCATGACAACACCTAAAAACATGCCATTTATTGCAACAATTTTTTGGCAAAACTGTATACAATTGACACCTTATTACTAAATTTTTACATGAATTCAATGCAGAAGCGGTGTTCGTTGTTGCTGTCTTTGGAGGCCGTGTCCTTGCAGTCTAGCTAGGAGATGAATCTATGAGAAAGTTCTTGTATGAGAGGAAGGTGAAGTTTTAGATAAAAATCTGATAGGTTTACTTAGTGAATCTTAGCTATGACTGTTTAAAATTTTCCCGTAGGGATTATTATCACTTAGAGGAGATAAGACCTTGTTATAAATTAGGAGTCTTTGGGGGAATTTTAGACTTGGCAAGGTCTTGACAGGTTGATAGGATATCTTAGCATTAATCTAAGGGATGGGGGATTTCACTAGTTAATATGCTACCTCCTACCTCCTAAGGATTAAATTCTTTATGAAGAATGCACAGCATCATGATTGTGATTATTGTCTATAGTAATACTGTAGTGATGATCAAGGGGTGATCATTAGATCATTGGTGATTATTATGGAGATTCCTTTGGGGAGGTGTTGAATATCAGGTAATTGGAAAGCTGGAACTTTTTCGCAACCAACATAAGATTTTTTCAATGAGACAATCAAATTGTCAAGGCCAAGAGTATCAGGGGACTTTTGGTTCGTATCCCTATCATTAGTGTAGCAGAATATCTCTTGCATTGAGGGTCTTCATCAGTTGCCAAGGCACATATGGATCTTCCCAAAAATCCTTATGAAAAGCTTATCACTACTAAGGCCAAGTTATGTGATCACCTATGGTAGTGCTCTCATAAGCTCATTACTACAGCCTTGGGATTGTCAAAACCATTCCAAGTAGCACTAGTAGTAAAAAAGTGGGATAAATGAAGGACAAATGACCAAGGGTGGAACAAAAGCCCAATATTGAGAAGTCACTCAAGAAAATAAGTCAACAAGGGAGTAAGAAAGGAAATTTCCAAAAAGTAGGCATTATAGAGCCATCCAAGAGTCTTTGAAGGAAGTTCTTCAAAGAGGAAAGGAGGACTTGGCCATGACAATGTAGAGATTATCCGAAAAGAACATGAAGAAGAAGGAAGTTTCCAACTCATAGAGAGTTGAGGAAGAAATTATTAGGGGAGCGTCATTATTCTTTTAAAAAATGTAGTGAGAGGGGGGAGAAAAAAGAATGTTGTGTGAGAGAGCAGTTAGAGAAAAAACTGTCATGATAAGGGAGGGGTGCGACACGATGTGGAGGGGAGAGAGAAGCATACGACGTATGAAGCAACAGAGGCCGCATGCAATCGCACACAGGGACGATACACGATTTTTCTTTCAATTTTTTGCAGCCTCCTAGTCGTCCTTTGCCATACGTGCACATGCTTACAATCTCTGATCTCAGCATCCCGTCAATCATGCCTCGGAAGGACTCAGGAGGAGTTCGCATCAAGGCCGTCAGATCGCAGCAAGATGAATAGTACTTCTTTAACTTCAATCAGCAAGAAGATGACGACATAATCGACAGCATCAGGAGACTCATGGCAGGGAAGAATCGACGCAGCCATGATTCGTAGCACAGATCACCAACCCTGGCGAAGCAAAATTATGGGAAGTCCATATTTGCATGCGGATGCATTTCGCCCTCTTTGAAAGCTACAGATTCAAGGCAATGGATTTTCCAAAACGACATATTTTCTCCTCTCTATCCTTCTTTTTAATAAAATCTAATAAAGAAACTCTAACTCTTATTCCCAATTCACATGCAATCATCAATGTCCTCTCTATCACACACAAGCTAACCATAGTAAGGGTCAAGTTAAACATACCCAAAAGTCATGCATAAGGTTCACAAGGCCGTGGGAGGAGATCTTCATCGACAAAATCATAAGCAAGGGCGTGCTATGGTATAAAATTGATTTATGGAGCCATATTTGCACGGGGGGATTATGGTGCTCAAGTCATTCTTCTTATGTTGTGGGATATGTTCTTTTGTGGACCAAAGGCGGATGGGAGATCCTTCTTGTGTTCTATCTAACATGGAGTTTGAAGAATAAGTGTGGGAGTCATAGGCAGAAGAGCATCTAGAGACTAGAGAGAGAGAGAAAGAAATAGTCGTGAGAAAGAGGGTGCCATCTTTTTGAACGAATTGGAGAGAGGGAGAGATAGGAGGGTTTGGAGAGCACAATGAAAAAAAAGATTGCAAAAGAATGTAATTGGAGAATAAGAGCGGAGAATTGAAATCAATACTTTGTTGTTGAAGATCATCACCATGTCCTTTTCTCGACGCTAAACTGGAGCTTCAATATACTTATCTAATCTGAAGTGATAAGATCTCTCAAGAGACGAGAAATGTTGAGCTTGCGATGCACAATGGCTGGATAGTGGCTAGACAGAAAGAGGATACGGTCTCCAAGGACGTGACGACGACCCGCGGTTTTACAAGTAAGTGTTTAACTGATTTATCTAAAGTAAATGATATGGCATGATAATTTCTTTAGTTTAATATTTTTAAAATATGTCTTTAAACCTGTTTTCTCATGCTACATGGTTGTTTGCATTTATCTGAACTGGTTTTTATTTATTAAAAATCAAAAACAGTCGAAAACACTAAAAAATGACTCAAAATTATCATAAATAAAATTTTATAAAATTATTGATTGAAAATTTATAAGTTCTGATATTTTTCCTATAAAGCTTATGAGTCAGGGAATTTACTGAATTTCTATCAAGATTTTTAAAGATGTTTTTTTATATTTAAAAATTAGAAAAGAGTTATATTTAGGGAAAAAGCATAGTTTTCCTTTACGTAAAATGTGTTATTTATTGATATAAACTATGGATTCTTAGTGAAATATTGGAAACAAAATCTTTGATTTGTTAGTACATTTATGTTGTAAGGGTTAAAGTAAAGAAATAACAATTTAATAATATTTTACTAAAAAATGTTTGTAGAAAGATATGGTGTTTTGGTTTTGATAAGAGGAATTACACATGTCGTGGACATTTATGAAACATGGGAGGGTACAAATAAATTAAAAAAACTTAACAACACTTTATAATAATTAATAATGTTAGGTTGCAGTTATAAAATTTAGTTTAAATTAAAACCAAAATAAAATCAAATAATTTAACGATTGGATGGCATGGGGGACAAGCCTCAGCATCTATATTAAATTTTTACATGTTATTCATTTTACAACCAATTTCTTAAATACATGGAGTGGAGGGCCACTAGGATAATTTAAAGAAAACTAAGGGGATATACGGGATTTAAAATGAACGTTGTATGTGAACCGTAAGAGTGTGGAAAGAACTTGTTTTATCATGCTTGATACTGGTTATAGAAGAGGAAAAGAAAGGACGTGATTTTCGCAGAACGAAAAAATTATTTAAAAATTAAAAGCAACGACGAAATTTATATACGGAGTGGGAAACGTCTACCACGAGAGATTAAAATTGAGGGGTTTATGGTACGTCAGAAAATTTGATTTGAATGTTTGTTTAAAATTAAACAAATAAAAAGAATTAATTTTAATCAGGTGGAGAAAGACATAAAAAGGAATTTTAAACGGAGATATACAAATAGATCTAAGAGATCTATATCCCTGAAACAACCTTTCCAAAGTCAAACATTAAAAACATTTCCTGGATAAACCGCCACTAGCATGGCAGGAGAACATTATGAGGAGCTGCCCCTGAGAGATGGGGAGAAACCATAATCATCTTAGGTTTAGCAATTTAGTGCCCAATATAATTTACTGAAGTTTAGAATCTTTGCAGTTGGACTACTACAAACAACGTTGTAGATATTAGGGAAGGCTAAGTCGAATTAAAACAATTAGTGCAAATAATCACTTGTTTAGTGCAACAACTCTTAGGAGTTGGCTTGTTGACCTGGGTAAAAGTGGCTTGGTCTTTGGCCAGTCGTTTTTTGGTGCGTTTGCCGGGAGCCAAGTGCGCTCGAACGGGTGATTAATTTTCCTAGGGTATTCAGACCCTAGGTGTTACTTATGAGTGAATACGCAGTCTCTTTTCTAAGGGACTATTTTCCTAATTTGCCCCAGGAGTGCCAAAGAAAAGTGCTAGACTGGGCGAGAGATACAGAGTTAGTAGAGGGAGGCACATATTTTGGGCCACAATTAACGGTGGACGTCGAACAATTATCCTCTTGGAGCTGGGGTTATAACGACTGTGCGCAAACCATAGTTCTATTAGCGACACACTTTGGGTTAATAGACGCAGTGGAGTTAAATACAATCAGTGTATCGTACCACTTTGATTGGTATCACCGCATAGCTTATCGGACGTTTAGAAGAGTAGTGTGGGATGATGTGTTGCCTTGGATACGTGTATCCAGAGGTTTAAAAATTGCTTTTGACACGAAAGACGTTAGAGAGGTTGCTGAAATTCTAGGCTTAATCCCCGAGCAAGAAGAAAAGTTACCTTTTGGGGAGATAGACCCAGAGTTGCCGACTATTTTGAACCTTCTAAGTGCGCATATAAGCGACAACCTAATTTTATAGCTTCCAATAAAACGAGCGTAATTTTGGAGTATGACAGTAAAAGCTAGTTTAGTACTCGTGGATGAATTTAGAAGAGAGACGGAAGCAGCAAAACGAAGCTAGGGATCAGCGAGTTAGAGAACGAGCAGTGCGACAAGAGGCTTGGCTATTAGAAAGGCTAGAGAGGGTCAACGCATTGCTGAATTTGGGAGTAGACGCTGTGTCTAACTCAACGGTAGAACCTCTTCAGCCTAGCTTATCAACTGATAGAACACCATCGAAAGAAAGTGAAGCAGCTTCATATCAATGGGATCAAGTTGTCTCCAGTACTAGCAGTGTCACTGGGGAAAGAGGTAGGCAAAATAGTGAAAATAGGGAGAGTGAAGCTAATGCTACGGTCGGGAGTATTGAACTGCTCTTTGACTGGGATTTAGAGTCAAATTTCGGATTGCGTCAATTATTTAAGAAACCTCAGGAACCTCCGTGGTTTGATATTATCAACGATTTAGGGTTAGGGCTACTATTTAGAGAAACAATGGCTCGCAACCCAGTCAGATTAGCTGATTTCACGCAATTCGGGGGGCTATGGGACGAAGATCCCGATGCCCATTCGCAAAGATTTGAGGTGACTTGCGTCGCCAATGAGATAATAGATGATGACCAAAAGCTTCATATCTTCCCTACAACATTAAAAGATGAAGCAACGAAATGGTATGGGAATTTAGATGCTCAACATAAAGGGACCTATGATGCCTTATCAAGAGCTTTTCTAGAAAAATTTAGACGACAAGGTTTTCAAGATAGATTGGCTCTTCAACTGGATTATCTGTCCCAAGGAGCAACTGAAAGTGTTGAACATTATATTGAGCGCATGGAGACAATCATTCGTAAGATGAATCCTGCTCCTGACGATCCCACGCAAAAACGTAAGTTTATTGATGGACTTAATCCTGAAGTTCATCAGCATGTTAGTTTACAACGACCAGCTGCGTTGGCAGATGCTAAAACACATGCTAGATGGTGGGAAGAAGTGCAGCTTAGTCAACAACGACGGAGAGATCTATTCAAAGAATCTCGGACAGAATATCCAAGCACTTCAGGTGGGGTACCTAAGAACGTGTCTTATGTGACCGTTCCTTTAAATCCCTCGGTAACCGCAAGCTCAAACATGTCAAGTGTACCCTTAAATCCGTACACTTCAATTCCAGCCTATATGATGCAGACAGGAATGCCTTCTATGCCGCAATCTCAATCTCCTCTGGATGAAGCAAAAGTAGCAGATATTATTGCGAAATCTCTAGGAAAATTAAAGGAGGAAATTATGACTGCAGTTCAAGTGCCTTTGAAGGAAATTTATTCGATAACGACACAAGGATCTAGTGCTCAACAATCGTCGGGAAATTCGACTTCAAACCCACCTCGATCTAATATCTGGTGTGGTAAGTGTCATGGTTACGGCCATGTGGCTACAGAGTGTCCGACGCCTTCAAGGTTAATGCCCGATCATCCACCGTTTTGCTCTTTTTGCCACAAGACTGATCATTTAGATATAAATTGTTGGCATAAATTAGGTCAAGAGCAACAACAAGCTCGTTCAATGCAAACGAATTACAATTACATGGATCGTAATAATAGGACTTATGAGATTGGACCACCCAATCAACCTTTTAGGCCACGAGGATTGCCCACCCAGGGTAGACCCCCAGTGCCTCGAAACAATTACAACAGTGATGGCAATCGAGGGAGAAATTCTCATTTTAGAAGAAATAATGGAAATTTTCGTAATCCAATGGGACAAGGTGGTCAACAAAGACCTAGGGGACTAGTAATTTGTTATCGATGCCAACAAGAAGGTCACATAGCCACATATTGTCCAAATGCGCGTAAAAATCAAGACTATACTCCTCTTTGCAGGAGGTGCAGTGGTGAAGGACACTATGAAGAGAATTGTCCTAAGCGAGAGGATAATAAAATGTCTGACAAAGGGAAACAAACCTCTAACGAACCTTCAACGTCTGCTGCAAATTTAGTTGAAGTAGAAACAATAAGGAACGATATTGGAGTTAAGTCAAAATTTATACCTCGCAAGGTGACTTTTAGAGCTGACCCGATGATTGGTGTCATTACGAGGGCACAAAAGCAACAACAGAAGGAGCAAGGTTTAGAGGAAGAGAGTCCACAATTAAACGGAGCAGTGAAGGATAAGTCTAAGGACATAGATCCTAATATAGAACTACCTGAATCGGATTCTCTGCAGCATTCCTCTGACCATCCGTTATTACCTATGCCCTTAGTAAATCCTAAGATTCAAGTGGGAGTAGCTCCTTTTCCCGAAAGATTGGTTCCTCCTAAGGAAAGGAGTAAAGATTATGTAGAATCCGTAAATAAGACCTATGATCTTTGGGCTGCATTAGAAGAAATATCATTGACTATTAACCTTCGGCAATTACTAGAAATAGCGCCTGTTTGTCGGAAACAACTTTACCATAAATTAGTTCGGCGTCGAAGGAAGAGGATTGAGATAAACGCTTCTAAAGTCAGTGAAAATTCTTCCAAAGGAAAAACAACTAAGGATGTAAAAATAGTAGATTTATTTGTGGACCCAGGAGCTCCAGTTATCGATACTACTATTAATGGCCACTTGCTACATGAAGTGTAGTTGGATGGCGGTTCAGCAGTTAATTTGATGACAGAACAAGCTATGCAAGAATTAGGGTTGAAGGATCTAGAACCTACTCATATTGTTTTACGTGTGGCTGATCAAAGAAAAGTAACTCCTTTGGGGTTACTGCGAAATGTGAAATCTGTAGTAGCCGGATTAGAATTTCATGTGAACTATTTGATCGTTCGTTCGCAAACAAATATTTCATCATATTCTGTGCTACTGGGAAGACCTTGGTTATACCAAGCAAGATGCATTCAGGACTGGTATAAAGGTTCAATTGTGATTGGTCCTAGAAATGATAGGGTTAAAATACAAGTTATTTCAAAAGGATTTTTGAAAGATTCAGGAGATGAGGCAGTTAGTGAAATGGATGAGAAATCCAACAGTGAGTTTTATGATTCAGATAAGGAGGGGACTGATCATGAAGGGCCTTATGCCTGGTTATTTAAAACACCACACCCAGCAGGAGCAGAGAAAGTGGAGGTCAATATAGTAAATCAGCCTCACAAGGTAGAACAGACGGGTATTGGTGAATATGCTGTAGCATTTTCATCTGACAATGATTCGGATAGTGATATTACTCAGTGGTTATCTACATCCGAAGATACAACCCTCGACTGCTTAATGCTTTCAGCAGAAGAAGCAGAATATCTTGATGATTCGCTTGAAACATGTTTTCAATTATCTACGGATCAAGAAGGAAATAATCAAGAAGATGTATTTTCTGCTTACAACAGGTCGGAAGTGATTTCTATGGATGAATTAGAGGAGGAAGAAATGCCTGAGTTAATGATATCTGATGTGGCTGACATTTCAATAACCTCTTCAGAAAGTATGGGAGAAGATGATGTTACTGATAATCATAATAGTATGCTTGAGAGTAGGATTTTAGAAGCTCTTCCTTATGGGGAAAATGCTTTACCCTTTGGATTTGGACAACTGCCAGATAGAGCTAAAAGGATTTATTACTATCAGCTAGAAGTGAAGGAAAGAGAAAGGAGAAGTAGGCATAGGTGCAAACCCTTACAAAGACCACTATCTCGTGAGGATGAGGATGATTCAGCTTCGGCTTTTAACAGGTTTTCACAGACTTCTCGTGAACATCATGGTAATTACGCTAGGATTATTAGAGAATTGGAAGAGGCATTGGAAGTAGAGCGTGAGGCAGCGTTGACTGCTGTAAATGAAACAATGAAGAAGATTACTGAGTTGCAAAAGGAAAAGGCAGAGTTTCAGTTTAGAGAAAGGCGATATCTAGATGAAATCTCGCTTTTAGAATTTTATTTAGAAGAAGAGAAATCTAAATTCAGTAGGGGTGAGTTACAGATGGACCAAGCGTTATCTATGGATACAAATTATTGGGAAGAACATGAAAACACTGATAGGTTTTTGGAAAAAAATAAATCTAAGAATACTTTTGAACCAGAGAATCAAGAGAAAAACCCTACAAATGTTCCCTGGTTGTGTCATTCTTTTAGGCGTTCGACCGGAATTGCGCAGAAGATTTATCGCTGTTCTAGGGGACCGATAATTGGTTATCAACGAGTCCAATCTGAACCTACTAAGGTTAAATTGCACAATATGCAAGCGGTGGTGTTGCCTCATCCAAAAGAAAGAGTAATGGATTTTACTATTTATGGGGATGGGCAAGAGCCACAACTTAGATGGTTTGAACCTGCAGCACCTAGGAATTTTGTGGAACTGAAACAAGTTATACATTATTTGGGCTGTCGAATTCAGGGCGAGGAGGATGAGAATCTACATTCATTAATTCTCAAGCTTAAAGATAATCAATGGTTTTGGAGTTTAGATGATCAGGAATGTCTAGAAAAGAATAACGAAATTTTATGTCGATATCGCCATAGGTTACATGCTCAATATCCATGTAATTCAGAGCAGATACCTAGCGTAATTGACTCTGTAAGAACCTCATTTACCATGAAATCTCGTAAAAATGTAAATGTCAATAATGGCGATTTAGATAAATATGGGAAGAGATATACTGAAAAATCCTTTCCTGAGTTACGCAAGATAACCTGGCTATTATTCCTTATAGGGCTTTACCCTTAGTAAATTCTGTGAGTGTGGGAGAAGAAGCACTGGAATCAAGTACTAAGAATAACCTTCTTGAAAATGTATTGATGCAGATATCCGAAGATGTGCCCACAATTAAGCCATGAGGAATAGACTCTCTATTTATTGAAGAGCCTGAAGTTGAAGTAGTTAAGCTTAAAATGGCAGAAGGAAAATATTTAAATTTAGGAGACCAATTGGAATCGCCACATCGTGAAAGATTCGAAGAAGTCTTACGAGTGCATGTTGACGCTTTTGCTTGGTCATATAAGGACCTTAAGGGTATCAAAGCTGAATTATGTCAGCATTTTATTGATCTAGAACCAGGCACAAAACCTGTATGTCAACGTCAACGACGAACAAACCCTGTGTATGTAGAGTTAGTGAAAGCTGAAATTACTAAGCTTTTAGATGCTGGATTCATTTATCCTGTTGCATACAGTGAATGGGTATCTCCTATTGTGGAAGTACCCAAGAAGAATAGTAAGAAGATTCGCATTTGTGTCGATTATAGAAAGCTGAATAGCAAAACATGTAAAGATCATTTTCCTTTGCCATTTACTGATCAGGTACTTGATAAGGTTGCTGGTCATGAGCTGTATTCTTTCATGGATGGATTTAGCGGTTACAACCAAGTACTAATTCATCCTGAAGATCAATCCAAAACTACATTTACTACTGAATGGGGTACATTTGCTTATAGAGTAATGCCTTTTGGTTTGTGCAATGGACCCGCAACATTTCAGAGAGTTATGATTGCAGCTTATCAAGATTTTCTACGTCAATGGATGGAAGTTTTCTTAGATGACTTTTGTGTCTATGGTACGGCAAAAGAAATGCCTGAGCTACTAACGCAAGTATTTGAACGTAGTGATGAAGTAGGTATATCCTTGAATCCTGATAAATGTGTTTTTGGAGTACCAAAAGGAACCTTATTGGGGCATATCGTTTCTAAAGAAGGTATTGCCATGGATCCAGCTAAAATTATTAAGATTTCTGCACTTCCACCTCCAACAAATCTTAAGCAATTGCGTGGATTTTTAGGACATCTAAATTATTATCAGAGATTTATTTCCGATTTTGCAAAGGTGGCATCACCTTTGACAAATCTACTACGAAAGGATACTCCTTTTATTTGGGATGGTGTCTACCAGAAAGCATTTGAATTTCTTAAACATAAGTTAATTGAAGGACCAGTACTCGCACCTCCAGATTGGACAAAAGAATTCCATATTCATGCTGATGCATCTATGTATGCTGTAGGAGCTGTTTTGTGCCAAGCAGATGATAATAAGGTGGATCATCCAATTTATTATGCGAGTCGAAATTTAAGTGATGCAGAAAGGAATTATACCACCACTGAGAAAGAATGCCTATCAATGGTATTTGCGGTGGAGAAATTTCGTCATTATTTATTAGGGAATAAGTTTACTATATATGTTGATCATGAGGCGTTAAAGTATTTGCTTAATAAAGCAGAACTTTCAGGACGTGTGATTCGTTGGATGTTGTTATTCCAAGAGTTTGATTTTCAAATAGTTACTCGTCCTGGTAGAGCTCATGTGCTAGCAGATCATCTATCACGATTATTAACATCAGACAAGGAGGAAGGTGTGGAAGATGATTTGCCGGATGCATCACTTTTTACTGTGGAGACACGAGTTCCATGGTATGCTAATATTGCGAATTTTCTTAGTACTGCTCGATATCCACCTGGTGCTGATAAGCGCAGGAAACGTCAGATATTAATGCAATCACGCTCCTACGGATTATTAGGGGGTTACCTTTATAAATTTTTTCCACGCGAAGGTATCTATCGACGTTGTGTAAGGGAAGATGAAGTACCAGTGGTTCTTAAGGTATTGCATAATGAGCCGTGTGGTGGCCATTTTGCCGGTGAATTGACTGCAAGAAAAGTTCTGTTAGCTGGTTATTGGTGGCCTACTCTATTTAAAGATACTTATTATTATTGTCGCAAATGCGATGTATGTCAAAGGACTGGTCGTCCTTCTAAGAGTTTTGCTACACCTTTGACACCTATATTAGCATTAGCACCTTTTGAGAAATGGGGAATTGATTTTGTAGGCCCAATTGATCCGCCTACTAGATATCGATCGAATCGTTATATCTTAGTCTGTACTGACTATATTACAAAGTGGGTGGAAGCGAAAGCGCTTAAAACGGATAAAGCCATTGATGTGGCTAAGTTTATGTATGAGAATATTATTACGCGTTTTGGTTGCCCACTGGAATTAGTAAGTGACCGAGGTTCCCATTTCTTGAATGGTCTTATCAGCGAGCTAATGGAAATCTATAAAATTAAACATCGCAAATCAACACCTTATTATCCCAGAGCTAACGGTCAGGTTGAAGTAACCAATTGCATTATCTGTGGGATTTTAACTAAAACGGTTGCTTCCCACAGGCGAGATTGGGATGAACGTTTATATGAAGCGTTATGGGCCTATAGAACTACTTATAAGGTGACAGTGCAAAATACACCCTTCAATTTAGTTTATGGTACTAATGCTATATTCCCTATTGAGCAAGAGTTGCCCACTTTACGAGTAGCTCTATCATTACGACTAGGTGAGGTTGAATCTTTGAAACAACGGATTTTACAATTGGTAAAGTTGGATGAGGAAAGATTATTAGCTCTACAAAGTCTAGAAGCAATGCAAAAACGTCGTAAAGCATGGCACGACCAGAATATTAAAGTACGGGAGTTTAAAGAAGGCGATTTAGTTTTACTTTATGACAATCGTTATTATAAATTTCCTGGGAAGCTTAAAATTCGTTGGTTGGGACCTTTTAAGGTGATTAATGTTTATGATAATGGTTCTCTTGATGTGCAGGATATTAATGCTGAAAATGAGATATTTAGGGTTAATGGCCTGCGCCTTAAACATTTTGTGACTTAGGCTAGCTAGGTATAGTTAGGTTAGTAGTTACAATAATATTTTGACTAATCCACCCTTGGATGTCTTTTCTTTCTTGGGGGGTTTTTAAATGGGATGCAGGTATGGCCTTTTTGTGGATGGATGCGCTTTACCCTCGTATTGATGCCGATAGTACTGATCCTGTTCATGCTGGACCTTACGATATTCCGCGTTTTCAAACGCATGACAGGTTTTTATATGCACCGAGAGGGGAGGCCTGTTGTGGTTCTTCTTTTGTGATTATTTTTTGTTTACAGTATCATCCACCTTTTGGTTGTAGGTCCTGTCAGCGGCATTTATTTGTGCGTGCTCAGCTCTTGTGTTGGCAGTGTCGCACATACTTTCGACGCTATGGTACCACTGCCATGCAGGAAATGATTGGTTATACCTACCAGCGTCATGATTATAATAGTGTTTTTTCTCCTGAGCGCGGCGCTGGTCAGTCTAGGGTAGGTAGAGAGCAGGCAGAATTTGCGAGATATCGTTCCACTGTCTACCGCCTTACTCCATCTTACCATGATTTGCAGACTAGTGTTCCCTGCCCATGTTGGGATTATATTTGTTGGTACATGGATGCGACCGAGGGGCATTCCTTAGATGCTTTACCAGTGGCCCCTATGCCCTACTATGATGATGCAGCTTCGGCTTCGCTCCATGATGTGATGGAGGTTCTTAGCGATGCACCTGATAGCGGATCTGTGACTTCTGATATGTCTACGCTAGAGGCTATTCTTGAGCATCCTATAGATGATAGTTTAGTTAATAGGTTTGACTTAGATGGAGTTGATGATATCGGATTAGGATTATTGTTTTCACTAGAAGATCTCAGAGACTTTGAAGATTTTAGTCTAGATATTTTGTTTTCTTAGTCTTTTATGTTTTTCTTTTATTCTACATTTTGAAAGAAAAAAAAAACAAACAAACAAACAAATATATATCGTTTTTTAAAAAAAAAACATACAATGCTTTGAGTTATTGATATCCTGTAGGTTTTCATGCACTTTAGTTTTATTTTCCACGTAGTTAGGTAGTTAGTTGCACGCACGGTTAGGGTATTCCTTTCAGTGCTGGAGTTTGGGATATTTAAGTTAGTAAGATGGACAGTTCTATATGCAAGAATGGTTATCAAGTGGAGAAATATACTGCTTCTTAAACAACCAAGCAGTGGAAGCGTTACGACAGTCTAGTTGATCGCGATTGTGACATGAGTATTTGACAATTCTTTTGTACAGGAAGAAGTTTACTATTTATTTAACCCTTTAACATTGTATTGGCTAGTGTATGTTTTATGTGCAGATTTGACTATGATTGTGCGCTACACACTGTTGTATGCTTCTGTTGCTGATTCTTGGAGTTGCAATATCCACGAACATACAAGATTGTTTCATACCTAAACTTTTTATTTCATATTCATTTTGGAAAAAATACAAGAATAAAAAAAATTATGGAGCGAAATTAGAGATGTAAAAAGAAAGAAAAAGAAAAAAAACAAAAAAACCTTAGTAATTACAGAGGAATTATAAATAAATATTTTAAACAAATATGAATGATATATACACAATTCTCTCTATATGAAGTCCACTCACAAGGGATGGGACTTAGCATTAGGGAGTGATTAAAAAGGGGGTGACATGTGTGCATAACATAGTGAATTTCATTGTATGGGTGTCCGATTAGGAATCCTATAGAGTTTTCCCCTATCTTTTGGTCGCTTTTCTAGCGATATGTGGGATAGCTGAATAACAAGGTTCTCTCCACGAAATTTTGACTAGGAGTAGCGTGGAAGAAAGATGCTGAGATGGTGAGTATTCTTTGCTTATCATTTGCCTAGGCAGAGTGACTAGTATTATGCGTTAGATTAGATTCCTCGAGCAAAGTTGTTGAGCTGAAATGTTTGACCGTTCAATTAAGTGATGTCTTCTTAGCTTTTTAGTTGATCCTTTATAAAAAAAACGACAACAAAACAATCCTTAAAATCCAATCCAAATATTAAAAGTTCGGAAGAGTCTATATATTTATTCTTTTAAAGAAAGAAAGAAAGAATAAAAACAAACAAGAAAAAAACACCTTGAGACTGCAGGGTTTGAAAAAAAAAAAACAACCAAAAGAAGATAACCATCGCCTCTGAGGTCCTGGTAGGCTGTAGGGATTTCCTTGACGGGTGCCCTGTGTCCGATGCCTTGTATCTCTTTGGGGTGGGACCTTTTGGGAAAGAGAATCAATGTATATACTCTTTTGACATTTTTTAAAAAAAAAACCATTAAAACATAAACTTAAAAGAAGAGCCTTGGACAATTAGAAGTTACGAACCATTGGCTGGTTGTTCTAGTAGAACATGGAGGGTTAGCAGCTAAACCCTAGGAGTCCTATTTAGTGTTGTAGTATTAGTTTGCCTTGTTTGGGTTCTTTGTTAAGCAACGACCTTATCAGCGATGCTATTTCAGAAGCAATATTTTTAGTAGGATAGTAGTGTGGCAATTTATTGCCTAGAGGGATTATTGTTGTTTAGCGGCTCTAGACAGCTTCCTAGTTGGTATATTCTATGCAATGGATGAAGCTCTGTTATGCATTTCAGTGTGGAGAGTGAGTAAGGGAGAATGTTAGTTTGCATAAGTTTTTATACAATTTACTTGGAATGTTTGTATGGTTTGTGTTTTAATAGGACACCAACAAGTATTTTTTTTCCTATCTTTTTAGTGTCTACTAGTTGTCCATGTGCGGTTATGCAGGTGATGTAGTTGTGCTCGCGAGGACGCTTCGCAATTAAGTGGAGGAGAGTATATTTTTCTTTCAAAGTTGCGTAGCAATGCTCGTGGTAGCAGTGTTCGTGATGCTGAATGTTCGTGATGTAGCTGTGCTCGCGAGGACGCTTCGCATTTAAGTGGGGGAGAATGACAACACCTAAAAACATGCCATTTATTGCAACAATTTTTTGGCAAAACTGTATACAATTGACACCTTATTACTAAATTTTTACATGAATTCAATGCAGAAGCGGTGTTCGTTGTTGCTGTCTTTGGAGGCCGTGTCCTTGCAGTCTAGCTAGGAGATGAATCTATGAGAAAGTTCTTGTATGAGAGGAAGGTGGAGTTTTAGATAAAAATCTGATAGGTTTACTTAGTGAATCTTAGCTATGACTGTTTAAAATTTTCCCGTAGGGATTATTATCACTTAGAGGAGATAAGACCTTGTTATAAATTAGGAGTCTTTGGGGGAATTTTAGACTTGGCAAGGTCTTGACAGGTTGATAGGATATCTTAGTATTAATCTAAGGGATGGGGGATTTCACTAGTTAATATGCTACCTCCTACCTCCTAAGGATTAAATTCTTTATGAAGAATGCACAGCATCATGATTGTGATTATTGTCTACAGTAATACTGTAGTGATGATCAAGGGGTGATCATTAGATCATTGGTGATTATTATGGAGATTCCTTTGGGGAGGTGTTGAATATCAGGTAATTGGAAAGCTGGAACTTTTTCGCAACCAACATAAGATTTTTTCAATGAGACAGTCAAATTGTCAAGGCCAAGAGTATCAGGGGACTTTTGGTTCGTATCCCTATCATTAGTGTAGCAGAATATCTCTTGCATTGAGGGTCTTCATCAGTTGCCAAGGCACATATGGATCTTCCCAAAAATCCTTATGAAAAGCTTATCACTACTAAGGCCAAGTTATGTGATCACCTATGGTAGTGCTCTCATAAGCTCATTACTACAGCCTTGGGATTGTCGAAACCATTCCAAGTAGCACTAGTAGTAAAAAAGTGGGATAAATGAAGGACAAATGACCAAGGGTGGAACAAAAGCCCAATATTGAGAAGTCACTCAAGAAAATAAGTCAACAAGGGAGTAAGAAAGGAAATTTCCAAAAAGTAGGCACTATAGAGCCATCCAAGAGTCTTTGAAGGAAGTTCTCCAAAGAGGAAAGGAGGACTTGGCCATGACAATGTAGAGATTATCCGAAAAGAACATGAAGAAGAAGGAAGTTTCCAACTCATAGAGAGTTGAGGAAGAAATTATTAGGGGAGCGTCATTATTCTTTTAAAAAATGTAGTGAGAGGGGGGAGAAAAAAGAATGTTGTGTGAGAGAGCAGTTAGAGAAAAAACTGTCATGATAAGGGAGGGGTGCGACACGACGTGGAGGGGAGACAGAAGCATACGACGTATGAAGCAACAGAGGCCGCATGCAATCGCACACAGGGACGATACACGATTTTTCTTTCAATTTTTTGCAGCCTCCTAGTCGTCCTTCGCCATACGCGCACAGGCTTACAATCTCTGATCTCAGCATCCCGTCAATCATGCCTCTGAAGGACTCAGGAGGAGTTCGCATCAAGGCCGTCAGATCGCAGCAAGATGAATAGTACTTCTTTAACTTCAATCAGTAAGAAGATGACGACATAATCGACAGCATCAGGAGATTCATGGCAGGGAAGAATCGACGCAGCCATGATTCGTAGCGCAGATCACCAACCCTGGCGAAGCAAAATTATGGGAAGTCCATATTTGCATGCGGATGCATTTCGCCCTCTTTGAAAGCTACAGATTCAAGGCAATGGATTTTCCAGAATGACATATTTTCTCCTCTCTATCCTTCTTTTTAATAAAATCTAATAAAGAAACTCTAACTCTTATTCCCAATTCACATGCAATCATCAATGTCCTCTCTATCACACACAAGCTAACCATAGTAAGGGTCAAGTTAAACATACCCAAAAGTCATGCATAAGGTTCACAAGGCCGTGGGAGGAGATCTTCATCGACAAAATCATAAGCAAGGGCGTGCTATGGTATAAAATTGATTTATGGAGCCATATTTGCACGGGGGGATTATGGTGCTCAAGTCATTCTTCTTATGTTGTGGGATATGTTCTTTTGTGGACCAAAGGCGGATGGGAGATCCTTCTTGTGTTCTATCTAACATGGAGTTTGAAGAATAAGTGTGGGAGTCATAGGCAGAAGAGCATCTAGAGACTAGAGAGAGAGAGAAAGAAATAGTCGTGAGAAAGAGGGTGCCATCTTTTTGAACAAATTGGAGAGAGGTAGAGATAGGAGGGTTTGGAGAGCACAATGAAAAAAAAGATTGCAAAAGAATGTAATTGGAGAATAAGAGCGGAGAATTGAAATCAATACTTTGTTGTTGAAGATCATCACCATGTCCTTTTCTCGACGCTAAACTGGAGCTTCAATATACTTATCTAATCTGAAGTGATAAGATCTCTCAAGAGATGAGAAATGTTGAGCTTGCGATGCACAATGGCTGGATAGTGGCTAGACAGAAAGAGGATACGGTCTCCAAGGACGTGACGACGACTCGCGGTTTTACAAATAAGTGTTTAACTGATTTATCTAAAGTAAATGATATGGCATGATAATTTCTTTAGTTTAATATTTTTAAAATATGTCTTTAAACCTGTTTTCTCATGCTACATGGTTGTTTGCATTTATCTGAATTGGTTTTTATTTATTAAAAATCAAAAACAGTCGAAAACACTAAAAAATGACTCAAAATTATCATAAATAAAATTTTATAAAATTATTGATTGAAAATTTATAAGTTCTGATATTTTTCCTATAAAGCTTATGAGTCAGGGAATTTACTGAATTTCTATCAAGATTTTTAAAGATATTTTTTTATATTTAAAAATTAGAAAAGAGTTATATTTAGGGAAAAAGCATAGTTTTCCTTTACGTAAAATGTGTTATTTATTGATATAAACTATGGATTCTTAGTGAAATATTGGAAACAAAATCTTTGATTTGTTAGTACATTTATGTTGTAAGGGTTAAAGTAAAGAAATAACAATTTAATAATATTTTACTAAAAAATGTTTGTAGAAAGATATGGTGTTTTGGTTTTGATAAGAGGAATTACACATGTCGTGGACATTTATGAAACATGGGAGGGTACAAATAAATTAAAAAAACTTAACAACACTTTATAATAATTAATAATGTTAGGTTGCAGTTATAAAATTTAGTTTAAATTAAAACCAAAATAAAATCAAATAATTTAACGATTGGATGGCATGGGGGAAAAAGCCTCAGCATCTATATTAAATTTTTACATGTTATTCATTTTACAACCAATTTCTTAAATACATGGAGTGGAGGGCCACTAGGATAATTTAAAGAAAACTAAGGGGATATACGGGATTTAAAATGAACGTTGTATGTGAACCGTAAGAGTGTGAAAAGAACTTGTTTTATCATGCTTGATACTGGTTATAGAAGAGGAAAAGAAAGGACGTGATTTTTGCAGAACGAAAAAATTATTTAAAAATTAAAAGCAACGACGAAATTTATATACGGAGTGGGAAACGTCTACCACGAGAGATTAAAATTTAGGGGTTTATGGTACGTCAGAAAATTTGATTTGAATGTTTGTTTAAAATTAAATAAATAAAAAGAATTAATTTTAATCAGGTGGAGAAAAACATAAAAGGGAATTTTAAATGGAGATATACAAATAGATCTAAGAGATCTATATCCCTGAAACAACCTTTCCAAAGTCAAACATTAAAAACATTTCCTGGATAAACCGCCACTAGCATGGTAGGAGAACATTATGAGGAGCTGCCCCTGAGAGATGGGGAGAAACCATAATCATCTTAGGTTTAGCAATTTAGTGCCCAATATAATTTACTGAAGTTTAGAATCTTTGCAGTTGGACTACTACAAACAACGTTGTAGATATTAGGGAAGGCTAAGTCGAATTAAAACAATTAGTGCAAATAATCACTTGTTTAGTGCAACAACTCTTAGGAGTTGGCTTGTTGACCTGGGTAAAAGTGGCTTGGTCTTTGGCCAGTCAACTCAACTAACTAAGCTGACATACTAACTGAGCCACGAACTAGAGTAGATAAGGATAGTTATCATGTAGCTATTATTCATGGGCGATGTACCAACCGCGTCTGCAACAACTGACAAGTCGGTGACATAAATACACAACGGTCACCCTGGCGTATCACGAGTGGAGCTCGATATCTCAACACAAATAACTAATCTAGCCAACAGTAAGGGAAATCTCTTTTGCTCAATCGTAGGTCAATATTTCAAAAGAAGACAAGTTCTATGCACCTAAGAGTTGGTCATTGATACCATGTTTAATGCACATGCAGTGTGGAATACACTAGTAAAACAAATTTTAAATAACAACCAACCATGTGTTGTGTGAAGACAATCTTTTCATGCTTTTTTCTAACATAGTGCTACAATAAAGAAACAGAATCGGGCTATCTTGTGTGTTCACTTCTTTGGATATTCAACAAAACCTAAATGCTATACTTTAATGCACAATCATTTATCTTTCAAGTACAAAAACTGAGCATTTCAATCCTTGTTTGACATTTATTCATTATGTAGAGTGTTCTTTATATTATGTGTCGTTTTTCTATAGAAACACTCTAAACGAGCACTTTAACATACAAACGGATGTAATTCGAGGTAAAACCTCATACCCCATAGCCCACCATACATTCAAACATATTCTATTATGTTTCTCCATTTTCTTGGACATAAAAATAAAGGTTTATAATTTTTTATTTTCTTTAATTTTTAAATTAATTTTATTATAAGTGCTCATTATTTTACAATTTCTAATCATGTAGTAGCAAAGATCCACCACGACAACCATCATAGATTACTTTCTATCATTTCTATCAATTATTATTATATTTCTCAACTTGACGTATGTTGTCTTGTAACGTGCCCGCTTGTCCGCTTGTGGGACACATCTTAGCAGCCCATCGTGAGGAGTGTCTAAAAGGCTCCGCCTGGCACTTGCAGGGAATGACACAGGGTTTGCGATCTAGGTCTTCCCGAGTGGGAACGACTGGACACTTCCGCTCAGGGCAGACTCGGGAAGACCTAGATCGCAAACCTTGTGTCATTCCCTACGAGTGCCAGGCGGAGCCTTCTAGACACTCCTCCCGATGGGCTGCTAAGACGTGTCTCACAAGCGGACAAGCGAGCACTTTATAGTTGATATCAGAGCGAACCAACAGGATCTAAGATTTACAAAGGAACTTAATGGAGGAAAGTAAAGGGAATAAGGGGACAGCCAGGGGAAGGTGAGTGGAATAGAGCAGTGTTTTCTGTTGAAAACATTTTCTTACTCACTTATGGATGCTGGGTTGCAGAGTCACGAAGCATGGAACAAATTCTTGGTGTTCCAGGTTATGTTTATGACTACAATGCGTGCTTCGGATTATCGATGGAGGCTAGGCATGATGAATATTCTAGACCAGATCTGCAATCCTTCACCCTTGTACGCGGAATGGAGGTGGACGGGAGAATCAGGAATATACTACATAGCAGCCCACCGACTTGCGTACCTTCAGACCAACTTAAAGAGAATCAAGTGGATGGAGGATTTAAAGATTGTGAAGCTATTCATCTTTGTTGAAGCTCATGCAAATGCAACCCTGCATGTTGGCGGTCAGCAAGTCAAGCAGAACAAGTATTTGTATGAAGAAGTGACTCGAGTGATCCCTGTCGACAGAATCAAAGTGCTAGGGCACTATGAGAAGAATGGGTATCAAAGGAAGGGATACCCCAAGCTTCCTATGAATTATTGATACCTGAAAATCCATGACCCCACTCCATATTATTACTTAGTCCCTATAGTCGATTGTAACACAATCCTATTTTCCCCAAACTGATCTACCAATCAGCTTGTTCTACTTTCCCAAAATAAATGTACTCAAAGGGCTATGCCCTCATGAATGAATAAGACTTTTTACTATTGTCTATCTTGATTGTAAATGTTGGCAAAGGAGTTAAGTGATTAGGTCACTTGGCTAAAAGCTATGCTGGTCATATTAACGTAATATGGGAAACGTTTGATAAGTCGTTAACATGAATCTTATTGTCCAGGCACAACCCCAAGTGCAGGTTCCAAGTCCGACCCCTGCACTAAGTACAGCTATGATTCAAGAGAAGAAGTTTCTTCTCAAACAAATTAAGCCACCTGAGTTTGATGGCAAGGGAAGGAGCGTTCAAGTTGATGCTGAGATCTGGATCGAGTCCATGGAGGACTATTTTGAGGCAGCAGGAATTGCCTCTGCTAACCAAGTCATGCTCGCCAAACTTAAGCTTACAGGCGAAGCAAGACTTTGGTGGAAACAGTGGTGCAGAGACCAAGCGATCTCAAAAGCCACTTGGGAGAAACTTAAGGAAGTTGTGCGAGGAAGGTATCTGCCACCTACCTACCACACACAGAAGATGAATGAATTCTATGAATTGAAGTAGCTTGGACTATCCCTTGATGCATATTATTCAAAGTTCTTCTCTCTCTTAAAGTACGCGCCTTCAATGGATATGACACAACAGGTGTCAAAGTTTTGTGCTGGGTTAAATCCACCCATAAACACCCACTTGGAATCAATGCGCCCAATGCACCTACAAGATGCACTCATTCGAGCTGCACCAATAATACAAGAGGTGTAGACCAAGCCAAGGAACAACAAGACTTGGCCCTACAGGGATCAGAACAAGAGAATGTATAGGGCTCAGACTAAGAGAGCGCAGGGTCAGAATCAGGGACAAAGGAAGAAAGCTAGGACTAATGCTGTCAACAACTTTGTTCCTACACAAGGTAATGGCTGCAATCTTCGTTGCTTCCATTGCAATGAGCCTAGACACTTCAAGAGGCAGTGTCCCAAGCTTAGCAGAGTATAATGCCAAGGGCAATTCCAAGGAGCCGCCCATGGCCAAGGAGCCACAGTCATGGCCAGAGGGAGAACCTCCAGTGTTTCCAACAAGGAGCTGGGCGATGAAGAAGATCCATCCATGGATGCTGACATTGAGAGGGCAACGATTCACGTTGCTCTTCACAAGAAGGGTGCGAATCGCCAATTCTCGGTGATCCAAACTCCATCGGATTATGAAGGTAAAAGCTTCAAAACCCTAATCGATTGTGGTAGTACACATTCCTTTATTTCACCGATCTGTGCAAAAAGGCTAGGGATAGCCACAATAGATGCACCTACTTTACTTGTGGAATTGGCAAATGGTCATGAGGTCTCTTGTACTAGGCAAACTGAAGGTGAAATTCCTACTGGGTGGGAAGCCTGTTAGATTTCATGGAAGCAGGAAGGAGAGCAACACAGAGTGAAGCAACATGCTTCCTCTCTCTATTCTTCTTATTATTCATTTAGCACACACATAGTGAATATACAACCTAAGGTCATAAAGACCATTCACACTAGAAGTAACACCGACTTATTTAATACACCTAACTGATCTAGCCAGACTAGCTGTGTCTAGCTCATGTCGGTCAAACACACATGTACGAGCTTGATATTCTAACACTCCCCCTCAAGCTCAAGACAGCATATGTACTCCAAGCAGCTGTCTAAAACCACAGAACTTATCTTTACCCAAGGACTTGGTAAAGATATCCGCTACTTGTTCATCAGTCTTCACATGCATAAGATCAACTCTTCTTGCAAGAACCATCTCTCTGATGAAATGGTAGTGTACCTCTATGTGTTTTGTCCTGGCATGATAGACTGGATTCATAGCCAGGAGTACACTACTCAGATTGTCACATAGTAACTTCACTGGAGCATCTACCTGTATGTCCAAATCGACCATAAGCTTGAGCAGCCATGAAATCTCGCATGCTGCTAATGCAGCACCCCTGTACTCTGCCTCAGTACTTGACAAAGAAACCGTAGGCTGCTTCTTGCTGCTCCAACTAATCATGCCGCTACCAAATCCAAATGCATATCCACTCGTAGATCTACGATCATATGAGCAACCTGCCCAATCTGCATCCGTGTATCCAGTCAATATCAAGGGCTTATCTCTGACATAGAACAACCCATACTCTACAGTGGACTTAACATATCTCATAATGCGTCTAACTGCATCCAAGTGCGGCTTTCTAGGCTTCTGCATAAACTGGCTTATGAGCCCTACAGCATAGCTCAAGTCAGGCCTAGTGATGGTCAAGTAAATCAAGCTGCCAACCATCTGCCTGTACATAGTCACATCCTCTACTTCAGCCCCAGTGTTCATGTCTAGCTTGACATTCTGATCAAGAGGTGTATCCAGCGGTTTGCATTCAGCCATGCCATACTTCTTCAGCATCTCTATGGCATAGTGCCTCTGCATCAGCCATAACCCATTGTCAGTTGGAATTACCTCAATGCCTAAGAAATACTTCAGTTCTCCTAGGTCTTTCATGTCAAATTCAGATTTCAGCATCTTCATTGCATGCTGTATGCCCAAGTCATCATCACCAGTGATTATCAAATCATCAACATATATGACCAGCACTACTAAACCTCTGTCTGTCTTCTTTGTAAATAGGCTATGATCAGCCCTACCAACAGCAAAACCCAATCTCTGCAAGAAGTTACTGATCCTAGCATGCCAAGCTCTCGAAGCCTGTTTCAGCCCGTACAATGCCTTTTTCAACCTGCATACATAATGTTGAAAATCAGGGTGAACATACCCTTCCGGCTGAACCATATAGACATCCTCTACTAGGTCACCGTTAAGAAATGCATTCTTAACATCCATCTGCTACAATTTCTAGCCTTTAGCACCAGCCAAGGCAATCACAGTGCATATAGTTGCCATCTTGGCAACAGGGCTGAATGTTTCCTCATAATCAAGTCTATACTGTTGGGCATACCCTTTTGCGACCAGCCTGGCTTTGTATCTCTCCACACTACCATCTGACTTGCATTTGATTTTGTAGACCCATTTGCAGCCAATGGTCTTTTTCCCTTCAGGCAGTGGTACTAAATCCCATGTTTTATTTTCAGCCAAGGCATTCATTTCTTCATCCATGGCTGCACACCAATTCTCATCTTTCACTGCTTCAGCATATGTACTTGGTTCTTTGACCTCCATCACTTTTGTCATGTACACATAATGCTTTGCAGAGTAGCCACTGTATGTCAACCTGTCAATAGGGTATCTGACCCTCTGCGAGCGTCTAAGCTGTGGTGCACTACTCGATTCCCTCTCTCATGAGGTGGAATATACCTGCTCTGCCTTGTGCCAGGCGTATAGACAGTCGGAATACCAAGTTCACTGTCTAAAGTATCACTAGACTCATAGCCCGAAGTCATTCTGCCAGGTGTCATCATACCAGATGCATCCTCAATAACTTTCTCTTTTTCTTTGCTGTCCAAGACATCATGTCTCCCCCTCACTGACATACCGGTGTTAGTGGATGGTGAGCTCCTCAACCTCCCTGTCCATGGGGATACTATCTGACTACGAGGTCCTATCATAACAGTACTCTGCTGTAAATCAATTGTAGAGGCATGAGTGGAAGGAGTATCCACTGGCACTACAACTAGTGATACATACCAAGAACCCATCTCATCAAAGATAACATCCCTGCTTACCAAAGTCTCCCTGGTAGAGGGATCATAGCATTTGTATGCCTTCTCTTGCGAATATCCAATGAAACACACTTATGTGCTTTGGGATCCAACTTCTTCCTTTTCTCATCTGGAATATGCACATAAGCAAGACAGCCAAAGACTTTCATGTGACTTACATCTGGCTTATAGCCATACAACTTCTCAAATGGTGTCATCTCATGAATACCTACAGTGGGAGTCCTGTTCAGAATGTATATGGCTGTCATAACAGCCTCTGCCCAATAGTAAAGTGGCATATGCTTTTCATTCTTCATAGCCCTAGCAACTTCCATCAGAATTCTATTCTTCCTTTCAGCTACTCCGTTTTGCTGCGGAGTGTAGCTGCAGGTGAGCTGCCTGCGAATGCCATTTTCAGCCAAGAAATCATCAAATTCATTTGATACATACTCCCCACCACTATCAAATCTCAAGCAAGAGATGTAGCATTCAACCTCCTTCTCAACCTGTGCTTTAAATTGCTGAAAAACAGCAAAGACCTCATCTTTGGTTTTTAATATGTAAAGCCAGGTATATCGACTGTAGTCATCAATGAAGGATACATAATATTTGGAACCTCCCATAGATACATTATGAGCTGGCCCCCAAACATCAGAGTGCACTAACTGCAATGGACGTGTACTCTGTCGTACATGCCTGACAAATGGCAATCGTGACTGCTTACCAAACTGGCAAGCCTCGCATACATGACCAATATCTGAATATTGGAACTTCGGTAACCCTGTAACCAGCTGTTTCTTTTGCATAATTTGCATCCTTTGCAAATTGACATGCCCCACTCTCTTGTGCCATATTTCCAAATCCCTAACAGTGCCAGAACCATGGGCAAACATAGCTGAATTCAGCTCTGGCAAGGAAGCATCAAGAGTAAACATTCAGCCATTCCTGTGACCATGAGCTATCAACTTGCAGCCATTTCCAAATTCTTCAATAAAGCAGCCATGCTTATTGAATCTAACCTACAAGTTCTACTCCGTCATCTGACCAACAGATAACAAGTTCTTCGTAATTGAAGGGACATGCAATACATCATGCAAATTTTTCTTTCTGCCATTATGGACCACAAGAGGCACTTTGCCTTTATGCTCAATGCTATGATGCGTGTCATCACCTGTGCATACATAGCCATGCTTTTCAGCCACCATATCTGTGAACCAATCACCGTGAGGGGTCATGTGATTCGACGCCCCTGAATCAATGTACCACACTGCATCATCAGATGATTTTTCAGCAGCCTTATCTTTGACATACTGCATGGCAAACAGTCTATCACCAGAGTCATCTGCCTGACTGGACGTAGCATAATGTCCATGCTGCTTGCCCTTCTGGTTTCCCTGCTTCTTCCAGCAGTCCTTTGCAATATGCCCATACTTTCCGCAGTAGTGACAATCCTTATCTTTATTTGGATTGTCTGACTGATGCTGCTGCTGCCATGAGCCTTTGCCACGGGAGTTAGATCTCCCCCTGCCTCGAAAGTTTCCACCACCTCTTGCATTTGATGACTGTTGATTGCTATTACTATAGGATGCATTCTGCTGGCCTCCTCTGCCAAATCCATAGCCTCTACCACAGCTATCACGACCACGCTGATTCGAGTAAAAAAACTGCATCCTTATTCTTTGAGCTGCTTGACCCTGTAGCTAAGCCAAGCTTCACCTCTTCATGAATCAATAATGCAACCAGCTCATTAAAGGCAAGCATCTTAGCCCGCACAGATACTGAAGTGTCAAAAGACTTGTACTCCGAACCCAAGCCATTTAAGGTCACTGCAACCATATCCTCATCTTCTACCTGTGAGCCAACAGATGCCAGCTGATCTGCTATGGTCTTAACCTCTGTGACATAATCTTGTATGGATCTGTTCTTCCTCTCCATGTTATTGAATTTCTGCTTCAGTTGTATCTTCCTTGCACTTGTAGTTGTGCCATAGTATTTGACCAATATATTCCATGCATCTGATGGGGCTTTACAGTTCATGATCTGCATCACCATAGCATCCGAGATACATAATGACAACCAATGTAAAACTCTGCGAGCTCTTTCCGTCCAAGCTCGATGCACTCGTCTTTGATCAGCTGTAGGATTCCTATCTGGAACTTCAGGTTCAGCCTCAACACCTGTCACTAAGTCCCTGTATCCTTTGCCTATCAGAAACTTCTCCATGCGGAACTTCCATATTGCATAATTGTTGCTATCAAGCTTTTCTCCCACAATCTGGGTTACATTATCAGTTCTATCAGCATTTGCCATGTTGTAGACCTTGCCTGACTACCTGCAAACCAAGATCTTCTTAACAGTTCAACTTCAGCCCGAAACTATTTATGATAGTTTTCTGCAATTAATTGCAGTAAAAAACTAGGGTATTTCAGCCCACTGACAGTCCAAAACAGCTCACACCAAGTGGCTTAACCTGTGAGTAAAGCAGTCAGTGCAAATACTATGTATTCACTTCGGTTTGAACTCCTACAATTGCACTGCGAGGGTACATATATGAAGTCTAAAAACTGTAATTCTGTGAGTGACCAACAGTGATTTCAAGCCCAAGACTAAGTAGTATACATGTCATACATGTCCCAAACTTCCATAGATAGCTGCTAGTACATGTGTCAAGCCATGCATAGACATAGAACCACAAAACAGTATATAACCAGCATATATGAATGTCGTAAATAAATTCCCAGATTTCAAACAGCCAATGCACTGGCAACAGGGATTAATTTCAGTCCCAAAAACCCGTAAACCATTTGCATCACTTCCGTTTCCAATGCTCAAGCATTCAACAGCCCACAGACTAGGTCTTCAAGTACCTGTGGGACTAACCAAACTAACTAGTTCTTCAGAAATAACCAATTAGTGCTTTATGTCTGCAAATTTTCTCAGTTTTCAGCATGTCACAAGCTCTCAGATCAGGCCATTCCATGCTCCAAGTTTATGTCAAAATACCCAAGAAATATGACATGTCTTCTACCAAGCATCAAGTGCTACATTCAAGTTCAATGTACATGCCAAAGAGCATCCACAAATGCAGACATCCAAAGTGTATAATGTCATTGTAACTTCAATGACAGTTCAGCCCTGTGTATTTAGATCTGTACAGCTCTATTACAGCTCCCACATGAGCTCCCACAAGAGCAATAGCAAGGTATACCCTTCAAGAACCTTCCTTGGTATGCATCCAAGCTCTATGCCACCTGACAAGTGCTATACTTCTTGAATCTCAGCCAATGAGAGCAGCCTGTTCATAGGCATAGTCCACACAGACTATTCAGAGTATTTTCAGATCAGATTTGCCAACTTGTTGATTGTTGAGAATCAGCAATCACACTCAAACAGCCTCTTTGTATGGAGTCTCAGGGTCAAGGACATGCAGGGTACATTATCCCATATGCACAATGGTGCCTACTGCAGTTTCCTACTTTCCTATAAAGCATTGTACTTGCTTCCTTTCTTAATGCAATGATAGTACTCTTTTCATTTCAGTAAAGTGTCAATGTCATTGTCCACATACACAAGATTGTGTTTATGAGTCCAAGTCTCAATCTTGGAACCTAATTCACTTGTGTAACAAACAGTGTCCATTCCATCATGAGTCTACACTTCTCCTTCCATCCTCCATAGCTTCCGGTTATGTCATGCTCTAGATCCCGCATTTCTAACATGGTATCAGAGCCCAGTTGGGCATGGCATTGCTTCTCCAGCCTCTCTTGATTCTTCTGAACCTCCATCCAGCTCAGTGTCAGTGTATGACTTATTTTCTCAACTCTACTCTCACTGAAGCTTCCATGGCAGCCATAGCCAGCAGCACCCTGTCAGATTGAACTGCTTATATCTCACTCCACAGGTCAAATCTCTTGGAGCTTCCTTCTGGAAAAGTATTCCCCAACTCATAAAGCTTCCCTTATCACATCAATCCAGGACATTGGACCATCTGGAGCTCAGCATTGTGAAAATCCCCAATCTCTGTTCTGTGTCTGCCATAGCCAGACAGGACCTACCTTGTTTGGAGCTTCCATAACTCTTCAACCAGGCCATTTCAGCCCACGATTTCTTCTGGAGAGTTGTTCCTCTGCTCAAGGCGCTTCATCTTGGCACAATAATCAATGACATTGATGCTCCCTGGCTCCAGCATTGCAGAAATTCGACCTCGCTGTCCAGATCTGCGCCGATTCTGTTCGCGGCACCTGCGCGCTGCATACTGACCACGATCTACACAATCTCCATGGGGCTTTGGTAGCCCATGACATAAGCTTCCTAGATATGTAAAAAGTTTTGAAAATGATGCACTGTAGCTCCTGCAATCAGCAAAAAACCAGGCCCCTGTCTCAGAAACCCTAATTCCACCATAGACAAAAGCTTCAAAATCTTGACATTTTTCACTGTTTCTCTCACTGAAGTTATCAACAGTGATTTTAATCACTGAGCAATACTCTCTGAAGTTCGTTAAAGTACTGTCACTCAGATCTGAAGACATCAGCATCAAATCAAGAAGGGGAAGATCACTTGGAGTAAAAGACTTTTGCAGATTTGGTATTCATTGACACTCAGTTAGTGCTTTTTAGCACTTGTGTCTCTCAATCAATTCTTCTGTTGCTCAAATCTAATAAAGTCTGAAGTTGATTTGCTACTGTTCCCGTAAATCTAACATGGGCAAAGACTCGCCAAATGCTCGATTCAAAGGAGTTGGATTCCACACTTGGCAAACCCGCATCAAGCTCATCCTGATGAAGAAGGGTCTCTGGGCCATCACAAATGGCAAAGAGAAGAAACCTCGGGACGCGGACCTTGCAACTACTTGGCAAAAGAATGATGACAGAGCCTAGGCCATTATCAAATTGGAGCTAGACGACAGTTATATTCATCATGTGGATAACTGTGAGACCTCACAGGATACATGGAAAAGACTTGACACCCTGTTCGGTGCACAATCTAAATCATCAAAGTATGGTCTCCTAATTGAATTCTTCAGGCTTGAAATGAAGTCCAGCACATCACTTGCCACACATCTTAATTACATGGAAGGACTCCTAACCCAACTTGCAGGAATCAACATTAAAATGGATGAAGATGTTTGCATCGGTGTTCTACTTAAGAGCTTGCCTCCTAAATATAATAACGTATCAACAACTTTAATCAACATGCCAAATCCTGAACTTGTTGATATCCAGGCATCACTGTTAGAAGAAGAAAAGAAGCTAAAAACTAAAGAAGAACCAAGTACCTCTAGAGATGAGCATGCATTATATGTTGGCAACAGGTACAAAGGCAAGAAAGATCAGCTCTTTTGTGACTTCTGCAAAAGGACCGGACACACCGAGAAGTTCTGCCACGCAAGAAAGAGATCCCAAAAGGCCTATCTAGTCGCAGTCAAAGAAGAAGAAGAAAATGAAGCAAAGGAAGATGAAGATGAAGACCACCAGGATCGGAAGGACAAGACTCATCAGTCCTTGTACTCTCATAATTCTGATAGACTGTTTTAATAGCCTTGTATTTTCCTTGCCCTAATGTTTCCTGCCATAAGCTTTGTAAACTCCTTATGTAACTTGGCATTACAGTCCCTGTACACTTTGTGAGGCCCCTGTTACAGCCTCTGGATGTCCACCATGTTTATGGTACCCACACTTAGCTTTTTCTGCGACAGCCTCTGGTGTTTTGCCATGTCTGTGGTATACCCACACTTTGCAGGTGGTTCTCATTACAGCCTCTACACACTTTGTGCCTTTCCTAGTTGTGATTGAGGAGGGGTGTTGAGAATCAGCAATCACACTCAAACAGCCTCTTTGTATGGAGTCTCAGGGTCAAGGACATGCAGGGTACATTATCCCATATGCACAATGGTGCCTACTGCAGTTTCCTACTTTCCTATAAAGCATTGTACTTGCTTCCTTTCTTAATGCAATGATAGTACTCTTTTCATTTCAGTAAAGTGTCAATGTCATTGTCCACATACACAAGATTGTGTTTATGAGTCCAAGTCTCAATCTTGGAACCTAATTCACTTGTGTAACAAACAGTGTCCATTCCATCATGAGTCTACACTTCTCCTTCCATCCTCCATAGCTTCCGGTTATGTCATGCTCTAGATCCCGCATTTCTAACATTGATGCTCAATGGAGCTTTGGTGAGTCTCCAGACAAGCCACACTCTTGGTAATACTCAGTAGAGCCTTGGTGAGCAGTCCATGTACTGAGCCTCAGCCGTGGAGTTTAGCCTGAAAACAGGCGCAAACACGCAGGTCTACCAGGAGTGTACAGTAGCACCATTTGTTGATAATGACCATGATAGGGCCCACACTAATGCTCAATCAAGCCTTGAAAGACTCCTTAGCAAGCTACAACTCCTCCTTCAAGCAATAGGAATCCAATGCTTCACAGTACATACATCTGTGTGACCATTGATGGAAATGACAGTCAGTCCTCTTCCTTTTCCAGCTCTTCAGGTCACTCTTCAAGTCTTCTTCTTTAGTGCATTCCACCAGTGAGCCCATTCATGGCTCTGATACCATGTTAGATTTCATGGAAGCAGGAAGGAGAGCAACACAGAGTGAAGCAACATGCTTCCTCTCTCTATTCTTCTTATTATTCATTTAGCACACACATAGTGAATATACAACCTAAGGTCATAAAGACCATTCACACTAGAAGTAACACCGACTTATTTAATACACCTAACTGATCTAGCCAGACTAGCTATGTCCAGCTCATGTCGGTCAAACACACATGTACGAGCTTGATATTCTAACAAAGCCGACTTTGGTGAGATTCAGGGTAATGAACCTAGGTGTCCACGAATGTTTACTTGGAATGGATTGGCTAATACCCAATGATGCCCACATCCACTGTGGAAATGGCCAAGTCTCCTTTCGAAATTCTGAAAGGGAACTAGTTACAACTCAAGGAGAGGCTGGTAAGCCAAAAATACAGCTGGCAAAAACAACACAGATAATAAAAGGAGTTAGAAAGGGCCTACCTGTCTATCTAATTAAACTGAATAAGCTAGATTTGAATCAGGAATCTGGGGAAGAACCTTCATGGTTAAAGGAATACGTAGACGTATTTCCTGAAGAGCTGGCAGAACTTCCTCCTCAAAGGAAAGTCGACCACGAAATCAAGCTGGCACCAGGAGCTACACCAATCACAAAGAGGCAATATAGGATGTCCATCCCAGAAGCTATTGAACTGAAAGAGCAACTCAAGCAACTGTTAGACCAAGGCTACATCCATCCTAGCAGTTCGCCTTAGGGAGCTCCACTGCTGTTCCAAAAGAAGAAAGATGGAACACTTCGGCTATGCATTGACTACAAAGGGTTGAATCAATCAACCATCAAAAAAAAATATTCCATTCCAAGAATAGATGAATTACTCGACTGTCTTCAAGGTGTGAAGATCTTCTCTAAGATAAATCTCAATTCTGGATATTATCAGATAACTACCAAGGAAGAAGATATCCCGAAGATTGCATTTAGCACAAGGTATGAACACTTTGAATTCCTAGTGATGTCATTCAGACTGACGAATGCTCCAGCTACCTTCAACAGGTTAATGCAGGATATCTTTAGGCCCTATCTTGATGACTTCATACTCATCTTCTTTGACGATACCCTAGTCTACTATAAACATGAAGAAAATCATGAACCCCAACTTCGCATTGTTCTTGAAACAATGAGAGCACACAAGCTTCGCATTGTTCTTGAAACAATGAGAGGACACAAGCTTTATGCCAAGAAGAAGAAGTGTGCATTTTTCAAGCGATAGATTGAATATCTGGGATTCATTGTATCAACGAAAGGAATTTCAGTAGATCCAGCCAATGTCAGAGACGTTCTGGAATGGCCAACACTAAATTCTGTCAAAGAAATACGTAGCTTTCTTGGATTGACAGGATAGTACAAAATCTTCATCAAAGATTATGCTTTGATTGCAGCGCCTCTAACTGATCTACTAAAGAAGCAAGTAGCAATTGTATGGTCACCTACCGAACAGACCAGCTTTGACAAGCTAAAGCAAAGCTTAGTATCAGCACCCATCCTGAAACTTTCTGATCTTAGTAAGGAGTTTGAAGTGGTAACTGATGCTAGTGCACTTGCCTTAGGATGTGTGCTTATGTAAGAAGGTCATCCCGTAGCATACTCTTCAAGGAAACTGAAGAGCCATAAAAGGAATTATCTACCCACAATCTGGAGCTATTGGCTATCATCCATGCTCTCAAAATTTGGAGACATTACTTGCTAGATAACAAATTTTCCTTAGTGACGGACCACACGAGTCTTAAATGGATCTTCACCCAACATGAGAAGGCAACGTCGATGGATCGAAGTGCTGGAAGAATATGACTTTGAAATCAAATACATGCCTGGAAAAGAGAATGTAGTTGCCGATGCACTCAGTCGCAAGGCATTTCTAAACTCTCTTATTTTGCAAAATCCATCAACAGCAAGGTCACTAGCCACAAAGATATCAATGCCAAACAACCCAATTCTTGAGCTAGCTAGAGAAGAGGCATGTCATGACCCAGTCTATCAGAAATTGCTAAGGGAGATCCCCGTCAAGGATCAAGACCTGAAACTAAAGATGAAGTATCAAAAATTCTATGTCAGTAGTGGACTTGTCTACTTTAGGACAAGATTATGTATCCCTGCAAGCCAATCTCTCAAGCAGAAGATAATTTGGGAAGCCCATGACTCCTGATGGACCTAAAAACGGGCCGGCACTGGCTCATGCACTAGCCGGACCTCGTCACTACGCACAAGACAACCCCTCGGCCTCGCGGCCAGGAGCGTCTATCAAAATCTCTGCCTTCCTAAACATTGCGTTTGTAATACGTTGTAGTCCAACTGATCCTAACCCAATATTGCTCCTCAGAGGGAGTCCCTTTCACATAGCCAAAAGGCTCGAATCACATACACATGGGGTTCCTCCTACGGCTGAATGCCGTCAACCCTCTGCGACTCTCCTACACCTTGGGGATTGGCCCCTCGATGCGTCGCTCCACATTTAGACATTTCGCACAAACGTCACTCAAGGTACCAAATAAACGTATCCAGGAATGTACCATTGTCCTTACTTAATTTCCCCTTTAGGATCCCACGACTAGCCTACGACATAGGAACCTCACTGCCTCTCAACGTAGGTCATATTCCAAAAACAATTGCAATGCATATCCAGGAGCTAACTCTGATACTTTTAATTTCCTCTAAATGATCATGCAAAGAGGTGGATGCCTAGTGCTCAAACATTTTAAAAACCAGCAGCGTGCAAGTGCAAATCATCTCTTTCATGCTTTTCTTTCTAACCGCTTTGTGCTTCGTTGCAACACCTAGCACCGAAGTGATCTTCGTGCTACTAGGTTTTAATTTTTATCATTATTATTCCGTCCTAGATGCAATGCATATAAAATCAGAAAATTATCCCTCATGCTCAACGGCATTTAACCATTTTTTCCACAACTCTACCCTTCCCCATTGATAGTGCATCATTATATTCATTTCTTTTAGGGTTTCCTTGTCATTTTATGTGGAGAAAGGAAGGAAACACACACTACAACATATAAACAAGGCTGAAATGAAGCATAACTTCATGTCCCAACCTTGCTATACATCAACAAACATAAATCCTATTTTTCTGTATTTTTCGTAGCCCCAAATGTATTTTTCCCCTATTTTCCATGGTGTTTTTATCATTTTTTCCCCATTTTCTTCATTTTCTTGTATTTTTTAAATTGCTGAAAATGAAAACCAGTTTGTGGGCTGTGGCCCTTAGTTCATTTGCAACAAAATTGAAAGATTAGTTGATGTGTATCGACGGTTTTTCCCATTTATATGCCCAAAACCCTTGTTTTCCTTCATTTTTATGGTTTTTCGTGTCTCGGTTCCCTATTTCCTGCTATCCCACACATGTTTTCCAGATTTTTAAATGATGAACAGCTAGAAACCAACTCAAAGCACGACATACTCAAAACTCAATCCATATGAACACATTTTTATCAACCAAATTTGCATCAAAAGACCATTTTCTTTGTAAAAACAATTATTACCGTGTCTTACGGGTTTTTCCATTAAATTTGGCACGTCCCACGATTGATTTCCAGCCATGAATTCTGCTTGGAATCAGCAATCTACAATGGTTTTGCATTGCTCTTTCATCCCGTCAAGAATCGGCATCCATCCGGCCGTCCATCGTCATCCTATTCCTTCAAGCACGAACGGGGGCTAAGAGGAGAGAGAGAGGAGAGAGAAAGACTGATTTTCTCTCTCTTCAACCAGTCCACCATTGCGGGAGCGGAGACCGGCGAATTGATCGGCACATCATCTGCATCAGGCCTGGAGGCTCGTGGCTATGGCTTATTTGCAAGCCATCAATCGATTGTGGGGGGGGGGGGGGGTTGCGTTTTTTTCGGCGGCTGTTTTCAGCCGCCGCCCCCCTCCATATCCACGTTTTTTTTTTTGTGGGGGGGTGCCAAAGGTCACCCCCCCCCACTTGCACCTTTTAAAATTTCAATTTTGGGCCCCCTCTTGGGCACCCCGGCCGGTTTCGGGCCAACTCTCGCGTGCGATCTCCGAACTGCGTTCTGAAAATTTCTGTGAGCTCGTCTCAACATTCCGGACAGGCCTGCAGCTTCACTGACTGGCATGGGCGCACGAAAAAATTATGAAAATTCTCGGAGTGTCGTACGGGCGCCCGTCAAGTACTTGACGCTTAAAATCGTGCTCGCTCGAGCTGCCGCCTTCGTGGTTGAGCATTTTCCCCCGCATTTCCATATTTTTTCCCTATTTTTAGGCATGTTCCGGGGCCTAAAATCCATCCTTCATTGGCGACCACGGGATAGGACGACTCAGTCCGTCGAACCCACGAACATATCTGCACATAAACAACCAAAGAAGCATCAAACTGATACAAAACAATTATCATCATAAAACTCAGCACAATGCTCCCCCTACCCCTGACAGAACCAAGGCATAACATCCACAAGGAGTAGGCCTAGCATCATCTAATAGAAGATCCGAAGTGAGTCACGAACCAGCTGCTCCAACACAGCCAAACTAAAAAGAACTGCCAAAGAGGTTGCCCTAAGTGGTAGTCTGAACTACTGACCAACTAAAGACAACGCAACTAGGAGCTCCTACAAGGCGAGGACTCCTATAGCCTGAGCAAAGGATATTTTCTATCAGTACATGTCTTCTTTTAGGATTTTGATGAGATGAACATACTTGGGCATGTAAAAAGGAGGGAGCTGAGCGTAGTGACCCAAGGAGAACAGGGCATCGGCCTCAGGACCTGTCTCGGCACCCAAGAACCTACCAAGCCCTCGCAAGGCGACACTGAATCCTTTTCTAACGCTCACTTTTATTTTCGCTCCAACCTCCCTGGTTTTGATATTATTTTTTCCAGCAAGAAGCCACCCCTAGGAAGACAAGGTATCGGCCCCGGGTCTGACTCGTCCCCAGGAACCTACCAGGCCTCCGCAAGGCAATGATCAACTGCTTATATCTTTTCATTTCTTTTCTTTTCATTGATAGGGGTTAGAACCCCTTTTTACATACCTTCGTATTTATATTCATCTTTTGGGATGTTCAGGATTTCTTGGCATTATTATTATTATCTTCTAGCAGGCTTCTCTAACTGCCTCACTACTAACAAGAACTCCTAGAACGGCTGCCTAGCAGGTTAGCAGAACAGAGCCACTAGGACTTCCTTCTAAAACAGATCTTTCAATGTCTAACAATGTCTTTACAGGAGGCAATGACTACTCCGACCTCCCTCAAACATACGTAGCCTAAACCTGGGACTTCATGCCTTGGTCGCCGGTCCCCAACAAAAAGTATCCCCTCAACAAGTACAAATACACATATAACAGGAAAGAAAGGTACTCGTAAAGGAGAAATATCACCTGGAGTGGCCACAAGAAGCTTCCATCGCAGCAAAGGCTCCTCCAGGCTCCACCAAATTCCACTAACCACGAAACCTGTCCAGCACAACACTCAACAAAAACCCAATTAAACGCACCCGCACTAGACAGGAAAATGGCCCTCTTGGCCTAATGAAATCAGACATGACTTTGCTACAAAACTGAATCGGCCCTCTTGGCCTAATGAAATCAAACAATACTATGCAGAACATCCACCTGGAAACAACCATGATAGACATCAAAGCATACTCTTCCCAGGGGAACAAAGGCTCGTAGCCCTAAACTAGGTGCATTAAATTATGACCTATCCCTCCTGCGTATATCGCAAGAGGTGTTCGCATCACATGTCGTCGAATCAGTCTATGGGTCTGAGATAATAAAGGTAGATGAGTCTCGCTTACCCTCTGCATCACCCAAATCAACCATCGTCTGCCAAAGAGGGCATGTTCAGAAAGCATACCCCACAAACGACCAGGTCCTGTCTCACCATCAATAGGTATATCGGGACAAGGGCCACAATTAAAGAAGAGGTCCTCTTCATACGCAAGATTAGCCAATGAATCGGCAAACTGATTCCAATTCCGTGGAATCAGCTGAAAAGACACTCTATCGAATTCGTCTAGCAGGGCTATGGCAGTATGATGGTACATACAAAGGATGGGGTTCCGTACCATGTACGTCCCATTGAGTTGATTTAAAACCAACTGAGAGTCCCCTTTTATCAACAACTGGCGGATACCACCCTTCTTTGCAATATTCAAACCCATAATCAGGGCTTTGTATTCTGCCATATTATTGGTAAAATTCGCCCCGAGATAAGCAGCTAACTTCATGACAATGCGTCGTCGGGGGTCGCGGATGACAACTCCTACACTTCCTTTTTTGCATGCACCCCTGGACGCCCCATCAAAGTACAAGGTGTACGTCCATAAAGGGTTTACATATTCTGCCATCCTGAACTCTACTCGTAATTATGGTAATCGAAATTCAGCATATTCAATGGGTGGACTGTAGGCTCCATCCCTCCATCATCATTGAATTCAACAGGGATGCTCGTCAAAAGTTGTAGGCAATGATGGCAGAAGACCTTGATTTCCCAAATAAATGTCCCGCCTCCTTGCTCAATCACCTTGTATCCTTTGCTCCACCAAATGAGCTTTCCCTGATGATACCTCTGTTCCAAATATGGGTGTTCTAAATAAGGGATCAGACGACCCATCAACCTCTATCACGATTTCCTTGCAGATGTTTGATCAATCTTGCCTAGACCTGCAAGGCAGTCATAGCATTAGTACAATCAGAAGTAATAAGGTTTAATCTTATTAAGATTAACCTTATTTTTAAATTCTATCCCCTCAAGGTCAGCTAACAACACTGTAGATTTATTCTTTCCTATCCTAACGATCTTATAGGGCCCATCCCATTTGGGTTCTAGCTTGCCTGGGAATAATTCACGTCGTGCATCATAATACAGAACAAGCTGTCCTTTCTTGAAGGTGTACTTCTTGGCTTTAAGGTCGTGTAGCTTCTTCATTCGGCGCTTCGCCACTTCTTGGTGCAATAAGCTCTGCAACTTAAGCTCATCTAAATGTGCCAGTGTCGTCAAGCGCTCAAAAAGAGCGTCTTCATCGCTCAAAGAATGATTGATGGCAAACCGAATAGTCGGCAGCTCAATCTCTAAAGGCAAGACACACTCCTCCCCATATACTAACTTGAACGGGGTATGGCCAGTGGCTCGTTTGAAAGTCGTATTATAGGCCCACACTGCCATGTATAACTTTTTATCCCAATCCCGTTTCTTTTCTGATACAATTTTGGACAGGATGCCCACAAGCTGCTTGTTGGTACTTTCAACTTGCCCATTGGCTTGCGGATTATATGGGGTTGTCTTGTTATGCTTGATGTTCCACAACTCTGTCAAACCTTTAATCACCTTATTCAGGAAATGAGTTCCGCGGTCCGACACTAATTCTTTCGGCGGACCAAACCGGCATATTATCTGCTCTAAAAGGAAACTAGCAGTTTCTTTAGCATCATCTTTCCTTGTTGCACGTGCTTCTGACCACTTTGTGAAGTAGTCAGTTGCTACAATGATGTACCGCTTTTGCGTAGTCGATGACGGAGTAATAGGACCCACAAAGTCTATTCCCCACTTCTCAAATGGAAGTATCGCCATAATAGGGGTGAGTGGTCGTTTCCTATTCTCTCGACTATCATGTCGTTGGCAAATATCGCATCGCTTAACATACGCAAACGCATCCTGGAAGATGGCAGGCCACCAATAACCTGCTCTTAAAGCCTTTTGTGCTGTAAGCCGTCCAGCAAAATGGCCACCGCAAGCGGAATCATGGCACTCTTCCAAAATGAATGGCACCTCGTCAGGCGTCACACATCGGCGATAGATATCATCAACCCCTTGCCGATATAATGTACCCGCGATCAAGGCAAACTTTAACGCTTGCTGCTTAATTTTCCTTTTCTCAGCCTTAGATAATTCGGATCCCGCCTCTCCTGTTGATAAATAATGCGTTATTGCAGCATACCAGGAGGGAATAGATGCCGTATCTATTTTAAATATCATCTCCATGTCACTACCTTCAGCCACAGATTCTTTCGGCTCCCCAAAGTCCACTAGACATTCCACGATGCCTTGCAACCTTGGTGGCTTACTCTTGATTTCATAATCAAATTCCTGCAAAGTGATCAACCACTTCGCTAAACGATCAGGCGGCTGTAACTTATTCATCAATAGTCGAAGTCCCTCCGCCTTCGTATAAAGTACGACTTTCTCATAGAGAATATAATGCCTGAATTTCTTGGTCCCAAAGATCATCGCTAGACACAGCTTCTCCATGTAGGTGTAATTGATTTCGGATACCCCCAGCTTCCGACTAGCAAAAGCAATCGGGTGGTACCACTTCTCTTCCCAAATTTGGGCTAAACAGCAGCTGATACTATACGTGGTGGCTGCTGAGAATATATAGAACACCTCACCTCTTTTAGGTGCTTTTAAAACGGGCGCTCTTGCTAGCTCTTGTTTCACATCCTCGAATGCTACCTTACAAGGGTCACCCCATACAAATGAACAGCTAAAGGACAATAAATTTGTAAGTGGCAACGTTCTTTCTGCTAAGGCGTTAATGAATCTACGGTAGTAACCAACCGAAGACAGAAAGCTATGAACCTCTTTCGGAGTGCGTGGTGGACCCATGGCAACTATAACTTTCACCTTCTCGGGGTCTGTCGCAATTCCTACCGAACTGACCACATGGCCTAGCAATAGCCCATAAGGTACTCCAAAAGCACACTTCCGGGGGTTTAGGGCGATGCAAAATTGTCTACAGCGCTCAAAGCATTTTCTCAAAATGATCAACTGCCTTTCTCTCACGGTGGCGGCCCCTAAGTCATCAATAAACACCCTCAACTCTTCAGGGGATATGTCACCGAATGTCTTATCGGCTGTTCGTTGCCACGAACCAGGCGCATTGCATAAACCAAAAGCCATCACGTGGTAAGCAAAAGTGCCAAATACAGTGATAAAAGTTGTTTTCAACTTGTCCTCTTCTGCAATTGCCATTTGGTTGTATCCTGCAAAGCAATCCATAAACGAATATATCTCCCTACCTGCTAATTGATCCAAAATCTGGTCAATAAATGGTAATGGGTAGTAGTCCTTAACTGTCTGCTTATTCAGCTCCCTAAAGTCTACACATAAACGGATCTGATTATTCTTCTTCTTTCTAATCACAACTGGCGAACACCATTCTGTGTGTTGCACAGGAAAAATCAAACCCGCTTGTCGAAGCTTCTGTAACTCTTCAAACAGCCCGTCCCTCAATTCGAAAGGCATACGCCTTACTTTCTGCCGTACAGGACGACTGCCCTCTTTCAACGGAATTGTATGAACAGCAAGACTAGGAGGAATGCCTCTCAACTCATCATAACTCCAGGCAAAGATATCACGGAATTCCTGGATCAAGGCCACATAGTCCTCCCTTTCTGCTGTGCTGAGCATAGAGCCTAATTTGATTGGCCGCGAATCATCAGGCGTACCAAGGTCTAGCTCGATAACATCTGCATCTCTTATACGATCTTGGGCCTCTATCGGCTCGTTCAAAGTGATCTGATAGATGTCCTCTGTGGTGGATCCCTCTTTGGACTCATCACTCGATGATGTCTCACTAGCAGATAAATCTTCTAATGTCTCCAATTCTGTAGAAGATAGAGGAGCTCTCTCACTCTGCGGGGACTCAGGATAAGCATCAACCACCACACGCTGGGCACCTCTGCCGAATATCAATCGACCGGCGGGTATATCCACTTGGCAATCCGCTTGCAAGATCCAAGGTCGGCCAAGTAATACTTGGTAACTTGGCCGCCCTGCAAAACGAATCACCCTAAAGTCCAACAGGCATTCTACATTTGCAACAGTGACATGGACCTTAGTAATGCAGCCTTCCGGCTGTCTCAAACTGTCATCTGCCATTCTGAGAATTGTGGAAGTATCTTTCTGAATCGCAAGACCCAACCTTTCCATCAGTTCAGAACTCATAATGTTAACAGATGATCCCGTGTCGACAATGGCATAATCTACTAATATCCCATCGACATAGGCTGCAACCCTTGGGCAATGCTTCTCAGCATGCTCGAACCAGTCATCACCAACTCGCGCAATACCCAAAGGTTCTACAATATACCCGGTACGTAGGATCTTTCTAAATTCCTTACGCACTCCGGGGGAAAGCTTAATAAGCTGTAGAAGATTCACATCCGGCTTGACTTCGCAAAGAGAGCTTGCCAAATCGAATTCATGATAGTTCGATAGAGCTCGCTTTTCACGCCAAACCATCCGCTCTTTAGGTCGCTGCACTGTCTTTATTGCCTCTTTCTTAACTTTCACCTTCTTCTTTGGTGGTTCCTTATCGGCTTTACTCTCTACGGGCTTCAAAGGTCCCCCTTCTAGGGCAGGATCCAAAACTTGCGTTCCTTTGTCGCCTTGTTTAGGGTTTCCGTCGACAGGCTTATCCATGTCGGCTTCTCTACCCTTTTTACCTCTTGTAAGGACAGCTCGTAGATTAGAGGTTTCAGCATCATCAATGCGTACAGCCTCAATCAAACTAACCCCACTACCACTTGGTAGCTCCTCCACTGTAGTCTTTGGTCGTTGAAGTATTTGTTTAGGCCCATCCTCTCGCTGGGAATCATTTCCTTGGGCACGATGATTAACAGGCCCTGGTTGCCGACTACCCCGCTGGAGGGAACTAATCTTACTCCAGCAAGTAGCTGCTAAATGGCCAGATTTTCCACAAATATCGCACTTAACATTTGGGCAATTTCTTGGATAGTGCTGCCCACCACACCATTTGCAACTAAACCTCGAAGGTGCCCCCTCCTCTGGGTATCTACTTCCTATTAAATTTTGTTGTTTTTTAAGGAAGTTGACATCAACAGCTATTTGTCGATACTGCTCCGTAATCATGTCGGTATAATGCTTCATCATGTCCTTAACCTCGCCAAGAACATTGGAAGAACTCGACTCATAGCCTTGGTCATTACCATGTCGCTCCATCGGCCTAACAATTCGATTAGGCACAGGTTGTTGAGTCACAGGCATGGTATTAGGATTGACCGCCTGGCCTCCACCATTTGGAGCCATTTGACTGCCCGTCGGCATCGACATGCTAGGGGGAGCTGGTAATAAAGGGACATTCTGTATCATGTTCCCTCTCCCATTAGGGTTAGCCATCGCTATCCCTTGGCCACTACTGCCATTGGCTATTGCCATATTGTTTCCCAATACTAAACCCATGTTCGAATTGCCTCTAGAAGCATAGGCTGCTTGTAGTCGGGATTCCACCTCTTGTGCTCGTGTAATGGCAGTATCTATATCCCCCAAGGGGACACTACTCAACTGCAATTGGATGTTAAAGTCCAAACCATGTAGGAAATATTGCAATTGGGCAGCTGCGGGGATAGGAATAGAGGTGTCCAACTTACGGAAGACCTCTTTTATCTTCTTCGCATAAGCACGAATATCCTCGTGTGGATCTTGGCGGGTCACGTTGAGTACACGCAACCAATATTGCCCACCCCTTTCAGGGGCAAACTCCCTTCGAAAAGCTCCATAAAATGCATCAATGTTCAATATGGTTCCGGCTTCTAAACCATGATACCATATAGCAGCTCTTCCTTTGAGAGTCATGTTGAAGAACATCATTAAATGCCCTTCTTCTTGAATGCGACAGTTAAACATCAGCTTTTGAAACTCCCTAATGTGGAGTTCCGCATCTTCCTCAACTAGCCCATTAAAAATGGGTAGTGGGTAGCCTAGAGCCGGCAAATCCGTCGTTCCTGCTGGAATTGCAATAGGCTGCGCCATGACGGGGATTGGATTTGCACTAGGAATAGGGAACGGTGGGGTTACACCTCCCGCAATTAACGTGGATTGGCTTATGGCAGGAAGGGGAGCACTAGAGCTTCCACCTTCTCCTAACTTATTGCTTGGGGTCCTAAGACCACTAGATCCACTCCCTCGTAAGGGTTCAGCACCGCTACGCTTAGGGGAATATCTCCTAAAAATTTCAGCACGTCGCCTAGCTCTTTCGTCTCTTTCTTGCTTTTGGATTTCTGCTAGACGATGCTTATCACTAAATAACGGATCAAGCTCAGTATCCTTTGGCATAAACTGCTAGTTGGTCCCTAGAAAACCAGGATTCGAGAACCGCCACTTTTAAGCAGCTCCCGGCAGACGCACCACTGATGGACCTAAAAACGGGCCGGCACTGGCTCATGCACTAGCCGGACCTCGTCACTACGCACAAGACAACCCCTCGGCCTCGCGGCCAGGAGCGTCTATCAAAATCTCTGCCTTCCTAAACATTGCGTTTGTAATACGTTGTAGTCCAACTGATCCTAACCCAATATTGCTCCTCAGAGGGAGTCCCTTTCACATAGCCAAAAGGCTCGAATCACATACACATGGGGTTCCTCCTACGGCTGAATGCCGTCAACCCTCTGCGACTCTCCTACACCTTGGGGATTGGCCCCTCGATGCGTCGCTCCACATTTAGACATTTCGCACAAACGTCACTCAAGGTACCAAATAAACGTATCCAGGAATGTACCATTGTCCTTACTTAATTTCCCCTTTAGGATCCCACGACTAGCCTACGACATAGGAACCTCACTGCCTCTCAACGTAGGTCATATTCCAAAAACAATTGCAATGCATATCCAGGAGCTAACTCTGATACTTTTAATTTCCTCTAAATGATCATGCAAAGAGGTGGATGCCTAGTGCTCAAACATTTTAAAAACCAGCAGCGTGCAAGTGCAAATCATCTCTTTCATGCTTTTCTTTCTAACCGCTTTGTGCTTCGTTGCAACACCTAGCACCGAAGTGATCTTCGTGCTACTAGGTTTTAATTTTTATCATTATTATTCCGTCCTAGATGCAATGCATATAAAATCAGAAAATTATCCCTCATGCTCAACGGCATTTAACCATTTTTTCCACAACTCTACCCTTCCCCATTGATAGTGCATCATTATATTCATTTCTTTTAGGGTTTCCTTGTCATTTTATGTGGAGAAAGGAAGGAAACACACACTACAACATATAAACAAGGCTGAAATGAAGCATAACTTCATGTCCCAACCTTGCTATACATCAACAAACATAAATCCTATTTTTCTGTATTTTTCGTAGCCCCAAATGTATTTTTCCCCTATTTTCCATGGTGTTTTTATCATTTTTTCCCCATTTTCTTCATTTTCTTGTATTTTTTAAATTGCTGAAAATGAAAACCAGTTTGTGGGCTGTGGCCCTTAGTTCATTTGCAACAAAATTGAAAGATTAGTTGATGTGTATCGACGGTTTTTCCCATTTATATGCCCAAAACCCTTGTTTTCCTTCATTTTTATGGTTTTTCGTGTCTCGGTTCCCTATTTCCTGCTATCCCACACATGTTTTCCAGATTTTTAAATGATGAACAGCTAGAAACCAACTCAAAGCACGACATACTCAAAACTCAATCCATATGAACACATTTTTATCAACCAAATTTGCATCAAAAGACCATTTTCTTTGTAAAAACAATTATTACCGTGTCTTACGGGTTTTTCCATTAAATTTGGCACGTCCCACGATTGATTTCCAGCCATGAATTCTGCTTGGAATCAGCAATCTACAATGGTTTTGCATTGCTCTTTCATCCCGTCAAGAATCGGCATCCATCCGGCCGTCCATCGTCATCCTATTCCTTCAAGCACGAACGGGGGCTAAGAGGAGAGAGAGAGAGGAGAGAGAAAGACTGATTTTCTCTCTCTTCAACCAGTCCACCATTGCGGGAGCGGAGACCGGCGAATTGATCGGCACATCATCTGCATCAGGCCTGGAGGCTCGTGGCTATGGCTTATTTGCAAGCCATCAATCGATTGTGGGGGGGGGGGGGGGGTTGCGTTTTTTTCGGCGGCTGTTTTCAGCCGCCGCCCCCCCTCCATATCCACGTTTTTTTTTTTGTGGGGGGGTGCCAAAGGTCACCCCCCCCCACTTGCACCTTTTAAAATTTCAATTTTGGGCCCCCTCTTGGGCACCCCGGCCGGTTTCGGGCCAACTCTCGCGTGCGATCTCCGAACTGCGTTCTGAAAATTTCTGTGAGCTCGTCTCAACATTCCGGACAGGCCTGCAGCTTCACTGACTGGCATGGGCGCACGAAAAAATTATGAAAATTCTCGGAGTGTCGTACGGGCGCCCGTCAAGTACTTGACGCTTAAAATCGTGCTCGCTCGAGCTGCCGCCTTCGTGGTTGAGCATTTTCCCCCGCATTTCCATATTTTTTCCCTATTTTTAGGCATGTTCCGGGGCCTAAAATCCATCCTTCAACTCCCCTTTCTCAGGACATCTGGCTATGCCAAGACCCTTAATGCGGTCAGGAAGAGCTATTATTGGGATAGGCTCAAGGGTGGCGTCCTCAAATATGTCACGGAATGTTTGTCTTGTCAACGCATTAAGGCAGAACATGTCAAAATGCCAGGGAAATTGCAACCACTTGACATTCCCCAAATGAAATGGGAATTCATTAGTATGGACTTTGTTGTTAGCCTACCCCAAGTTCAGGGAGGATACAACTCTATCATGGTTGTAGTAGATATGCTCACCAAGGTTGCACATCTCATCCCTATTAAGACAAACTATAAAGCCTCAGACATCGCAAGATTATTCATCAAGGAAATATTCAAACTGCATGGGTTACCCAGAAGAATCATTAGCGATTGTGACTCTCTCTTCACATCACACTTCTGGAGGGCTATCTTCGAGGCTATTGGGACCCAACTATGTTTCAATATAGCTTACCATCCCGAAACTGATGGTCAAACGGAACGAGTCAACCAAGTCATTGAAGATATGCTTAGGGCATACTATTGTCGCGAACCCAAAAAGTGGATTCAATATTTGCCACTGGTTGAGTTTGCCTACAATGCTTCTTACCAACAAAGTATTCAGATGACCCCTTTTCAAGCATTGTATGGGCACGATTGTCGTACTCCTTTGAGCTTCTCGGATCCAACCCTGAGGGTAGAAGCTTCAAGGAAGATGCTGGAAGACATGGATGATCAAATCAAATCAATAAGATAAGACATCCAAGCCACCAAGGATAGACAGAAGGCTTACGCAGACTTGAAACGGCAAGACAGATCCTTCATTGAAGGTGATATGGTCTTCATTCGCGTACGCCCTAAAAGGAGTTCACTGTCCTTGGGAGAGTACAAGAAGCTAAGTCCAAGGTATTATGGACCTTATAAGATCACTAAGTGCCTAGGACCTAATGCTTACAGACTACAGCTGCCCGCAACCCTAAAGGTTCATAATGTATTCCATGTTAGCCTATTGAAAAAGTATCTACCTAATCTGAATCATGTACTTGATGATCAACAAATTGTAATGCCTAGCCAAGGAGTCCTTGAGCTACGGCCTAATAGAGTCCTAGATGTCACGGAGAGGCATTTGAGGTCAAGGACCTTGAGAGAATACCTCATCCAGTGGAAATATTATCCCGAAGAGGATGCCACCTAGATGGACGTCAACCAACAATACCCCAGGTCCTCTCAAGATGAGGACATCTCCATTCCTCTAAGGGGGACAGGATGTAACATCCCATAGGACCCCCCTGTAATTTCACAAAAGAGAGAAAAAAAAACTATTACCTTTAGTACAATTTTTTTTACTCCCCCCTCTCTCCCCACTGATAGCACGTCGGGGGAGGGGGGGAGAGAGTGGGAGTGGTGGATGATGGGGGGGCCATGCAACCTCCAAGTGGGAGGGGTGGCCATGCCATCTACCTCCTCCCCTCCCCTATATAAGGGGAGGCTTCTCCCCTCCCCAGAGAAAAAAAAACCAGAGGCTACGTTGCCACCCTCCCCTCGTCAATTGTTGTGTACTCCTCCCCCTCGCTGGCAGCGCTGGGTTTTTCTTCCCCCCTAAGGCTCTCGAGGACTGAAGCCACCCCACACCCCCTGAGGGTCTTCCGAATGTAGTCTTCCCCCTTGACCTGCTGCAATGGTAATTTCTGGTCCAACATGCACTCCGCCACCCAAGCTGATGACTCGGCCCATTTCCCCCCCCATGTTAGCTGGCAGTAGATGGAGGCTACGGCTCCCCTCCTTACGTCACCCCCTATTTACTAAAAGCTATGGGACCCCCCCTGGGCCCTCCAAAAAAATTGCCTCCCTCCCTAGTTGCTCCGGGCCGTGAGGAGAAAAGGAGAAGGAGAGGATAAGAAGGAGAGGGTGAGAGAAGAGAAAGAAGGAGGGAGAGAGAGAAGAGGAGGAAGAGGAAGAGAGAGAAGGAGAAGGTGAGAAGAAGAATGTAACGTATCCCCCTGTCTACTTATAGGACACATCTTAGCAGCCCATCAGGAAGAGAGTCCAAAAAGTGCCGCCCGGCACTCCCATGGAATGTTACAGGGTTTGCGATCTAGGTCTTCCCGAGTCTGCCACACGAAGTGGAAGCATTCCGGTTGTTCCCACTTAGGACCGACCTGAATCAAGGTTTTCCTAAAGGTCAAGTTCCTAGAAAGTAACTAGCGTACTACTTTACGCAGAAACATCAGGGTCAAAGCGGATTCATGCTGCATTTGGTTCAAGGAGAATGGGAAATGAGAAGGATGCGAAGCTCAACCTCTTTGCCCATAAGGCATAGTCCCATTCTGTTCCCCTAAAACAGCATAAATTGGGACTCTAGCTTCCTAGATTCTAGATCATTGTTACCTCGATGTCAATTCCGTTGAGAAAAGTTCCCAGCTAACCAAGACCACCCTTCCGTAGGACGGACCCATGGTCACATCCACCGCACTTTCCTCAGGTTGCTTTAGTTATCTAATTACCTACCACATTTAGTTTGACAAGCAAAGACAGCTTCCTTAATTAGCCGATTATTCACTGGTTCCTTCATGTAACTTAAGCACTGACATAGAAAAACCAATGTCAAACAAGTTTCTTTTCAACATTTGATCATTATTTATTAGTCTTTGGAATACATCATATAATCTAGCCCGAAGGCTAATCCATAATCCGCCTGAAGGCAATTCCAGCAATCCTCGGGGATCACTATTCCAAGTTTCCGCCCGTAGACTAGTATGCGGGCCTTGAGATCCAATCTCGAGTCAAGTCGACCTCTTGTGCAGGACTCGGAGGCAAGGGATTTATGGCCAAATCCCCCCTAGCACCCAAGCATCATCCTCCTCCAAGTAGCATCCACGGAGAGACCTCTCGCAGTGGGTTTGGTCCATGTACCTGGCGCGGCTAACAACCCCCTTGGATAGGGTCAGGCAGACAGTCAGGGGTAATTGATGATGCCTCTCCCTCCAGGCTTTCAACCTGAAGTATTAGTTATTTTCCAACATTAGTTCTTTGAGCAAAGAAGTACAAACAGTGCTCCTAAGTGTACAAACACAAGCATTCTAGCGGTCATTTGTACGGCCAACTGCTAAGGCATGAATCCTTCTCTCCGAATGCATGCAGCATTCGATCTGGGATCAATTGCAACTTGGCAAGATCCCAAGGGTTTCGTAAGCCAAGTTGCTTATTTACCCTTTTATCCTTGGGTTAGGGTTTATACCCAGTTAACCCAAATTGTTTCCACCTTACGCTTCCTTAAATTAAAGACAATAAATCCTGGGCAACCTCGTCGCCCTAACTTGATTGCTCAATTGCTTTCTAGGCAACTTATAATTACCCTAACTTGGCAAATCAGCCTCACAGAAGGGTGATGTAGCAGGATGTCTACTCATCCTCTTGCAATTAGACTTGTACTTAGAACGTGGCAACCCTTGTTCTAAGGAGTGGCAATACTATTTTGTGGTTTAGATACAAAACCATGCGATGTTGCAACTTGTTGCATAGGTCGCACCTAACTTGTGGGATTATTTCACCCATCACACGGTATTCCTTGGTCAAGAATACCTTTGGTCAAGATGTAGGGTTTGGGATGTCCTCTTGACCCGATCCAACCCTAACCCTACTAGGCCGACAACATTTTGGCCTTAGGGATCCTAAATTCAAACGGAAGTCTAGTATTTGCCCAATTGATCCTTAGGGTGAGGACCCTAGATCGTCCTTGCATGGGCATTTAGCTAACCCTAACATTCCATGAATGTGGGTAGGATATTTGGGATCGAAAGTTGTTGAGAATCAGCAATCACACTCACTCAAACAGCCTCTTTGTATGGAGCTTCAGGGTCAAGGATATGCAGGCTAACTTATCCCATATGCACAATGGTGCCTACTGCAGTTTCCTACTTTCCTATAAAGCATTGTACTTGCTTCCTTTTCTTAAGGCAATGACAATACTCTTTTCTTTTCAGTGAAGTGTCAATGTCATTGTCCACATACACAAGATTGTGTTTATGAGTCCAAGTCTCAATCTTGGAACCTAATTCACTTGTGTAACAAACAGTGTCTTTTCCATCATGAGTCCACACTTCTCATTGCATCCTCCATAGCTTCCGCCTTTGCCATGCTCTAGATCCCGCATTTCTCACATGGTATCAGAGCCCAGTTGGGCATGGCATTGCTTCTCCAGCCTCTCTTGATTCCTCTCAACCTCAGTCTAGCTCAATGTCAGCTCATGACTTCATCTCCCAACTCTACTCTCACTGAAGCTTCCATGGCAGCCATAGCCAGCAGCACCCTGTCAGATTGAGCTGCTTATATCTCACTCCACAGGTCAAATATCTTGGAGCTTCCTTCTGGAAAAGTATTCCCCAACTCACAAAGCTTCCCTGTATCACATCAATCCAGGACATTTGACCATCTGAAGCTCAGCATTGTGAAAATCCTCAATATCTACTCTGTGTCTGCCATAGCCAGACAGGACCTACCTTACTTGGAGCTTCAATAACTTCTCAACCAAGCCATTTCAGCTCTTGATTTCTTCTAGGGAGTTGTTCTTCTACTCAAGGAGCTTCATCCTGGCACAAAAATTGATCACATTGCTGCGCCCTGACCCTGGCATTGCACAAATTCATCATCGCTGTCCTGAACTACGCCGAATCTGTTCGAGCTGCCTATGTGCTTCATACAGTCCACGATCTTGACGATTATCATGGGGCTTTGATAGCTCATGAAGTTAGCTTCCTAGGCATGTAAATTTTTTTGAAAATGATCAAGTATAGCTCCTGCAATCTAAGAAAAACCAGGCCCCTATCTCAGAAACCCTAATTCCACCATAGCCAAAATTTCTCAAGCTTTTTTTCTCAGTTTTTTCTTTCTCCTGACACTCAACCCAAGCCTTTGTCACTCTAATCCATTGACCCAGCATCAAATCAAGGAGGGGAAGGACCTGAGAAGATTGAAGAACGACTGAACGATCCCGAACAAGAAGAATCAAGAATCAAGCTCAACATCAACACTGACATAGTGTGTTTTCACACTGTCACTAACTGTGTCTCTTGACACACTGCATTCTGCTCCTCTACTGATAAAATCTCAGAATTCTGGTGTTGATTTGCTACTAATCTTGAAACCTCAACATGGAAAAAGACTCTCCAAATGCTCGATTCAAAGGAGTCGGGTTTTACACCTGGCAAACCCACATCAAGCTCATCTTGATGAAAAAGGGTCTCTGGGCCATCACAAATGGCAAAGAGAAGAAACCTCGAGACACGAATCTTGCAACTACTTGGCAAAAGAATGATGACAGAGCCCAAGCCATTATCAAACTGGAGCTAGACGACAGTTATATCCACCATGTGGATAACTGTGAGACATCACAGGATACATGGAAAAGACTTGACACCTTGTTCGGTGCACAATCTAAATCATCAAAGTATGGTCTCTTGATTGAGTTCTTCAGGCTTGAAATGAAGTCCAGCACATCACTTGCCACACATCTCAATTACATGGAAGGACTCCTAACCCAACTTGCAGGAATCAACATTAAAATGGATGAAGATGTTTGCATCGGTGTTCTACTTAAGAGTTTGCCTCCTGAATATAATAATGTATCAACAACTTTAATCAACATGCCAAATCCTGAACTTGTTGATATCCAGGCATCACTGTTAGAAGAAGAAAAGAAACTTAAAAGCAAAGAAGAGCCTAGCACTTCAAAGGATGAACAAATGTTATATGTAAACAACAGATACAAAGGTAAAAAGGAACCGCTCTTCTGTGTGCTAGAAAGAGGTCCCAAAAGGCCTATCTTGAAGTTGTGAAAGAAGAAGAAGACCATGGACCAAAAGATGAAGAAGAAGATGAAGATGAAGATCACCAGGATCGGAAGGACAAGACTCATCAGTCCTTCTACTCTCATTACTCTGATAGGCTGTTTTAAAAGCCTTGTATTTCCTTACCCTAATGCTTCCTGCCATAAGCTTTGTACACTCCTTATGTAACTTGGCATTACAGTCCCTATACACTTTGTGAGGCCCCTATTACAGCCTCTGGATGTCCATCATATTTTGGTGCCCACACTTAGCCTTTTCTGCGACAGCCTCTGGTGTCTACCATGTTTGTGGTGTGCCCACACTTTGCAGGTGGTTCTCATTACAGCCTCTACACACTTTGTGTCTTTCCAGTTGTGATTGAGGAGGGGTGTTGAGAATCAGCAATCACACTCACTTAAACAGCCTCTTTGTATGGAGCTTCAGGGTCAAGGATATGCAGGCTAACTTATCCCATATGCACAATGGTGCCTACTGCAGTTTCCTACTTTCCTATAAAGCATTGTACTTGCTTCCTTTTCTTAAGGCAATGATAGTACTCTTTTCTTTTCAGTGAAGTGTCAATGTCATTGTCCACATACACAAGATTGTGTTTATGAGTCCAAGTTCAATCTTGGAACCTAATTCACTTGTGTAACAAACAGTGTCTTTTTCATCATGAGTCCACACTTCTCATTCCATCCTCCATAGCTTCCGCCCTTGCCATGCTCTAGATCCCGCATTTCTCACAAAAGTCTTGACTCGGCATCCCAAGTGCGACACTAGGTAGAATTTTTAACGTAACTTAACCCTACCTAGCATTTTGAGGTGATCGTCATATGCAAGCTAATCGTACCTTTATGACCCCCATGTGGGTTACACAAATTACAAGTGATTTAATTGTCTAATGACAAGAGATGATCTTTCCTTAGAGATGTAAATACTTTTTCTAAAAGATGTAAATAATTGCAAGATATAACATTCCATGCAAATATGCGATTCATAGCCTTTTTCCTTCTATGCAGCTATAAGTTCTACAATGATCGTTACTTTTCCTTGCCTAAACTATAATGATTGACAACTCATATAAACCCTACGTTGATGCAATGAAATCAAAGCTTTAATATTTTTGATGGAGATGCGCTCAAATTTTGACAAGAGATCTCCATGCATGAGTGAATGCCATGAGACCATTATTGATTTAATCCTTCTTTTAGCACTTAACCCAACCCAAAAATGAACTATCATGCAATTTTCAAAGTTCATAATTTCCTTTCCGTGCATTGTGACTATTTTGGACAACATTCAATAGGCGTCTAAGATTATCCTCTATATGAACCACGACCATGAATTTAATTCATAAGTGCATCATGCGACATAAGCTCTATCCTTCTTAGTGCGATATCATCTTCTAAGTTATGCATTATACATTCAAGAATATTGCAACTACCCTTGTCCACGGGAGTGCGAGCGATTTCAAATATTCAACATGCACTAAACTTTGTAAATCGAATGAATAAATGCATTCATAACTTCCCTATGAAAATTAAACATGCTTAAATGCATTATTTTCATGCGGGTTTATTAATGAAACCTGGGCATTAGGACACAGAGCGTTGTCCACTCACGTGCTCGGGGTGGAAGCTCCCGTGTGTGTGCCTCGCATCTTTTGCTTAGGAGCCATTGATGCAGTAATTTCATTTTAGCAACTCTCCTTTGGGTTAGTTGTGGCGTATTGAATCCTTTTTGTCCAAGAACTTCTCTTCTGCGTAGGACACGGCCCTTGCAGATATGGTTTTAAGGGAAATCAAGGAAACACAGGAGAACAAGGCTTATGGAAGCCTTATTTTAGAAGCTTCTATGCTTCTGTCCAGGACAGAATGGCGTTGGGGGGGGGGGGGGGGGAGAAGAATGATTGGAGAGGAGGAAGATGACGACGAGGATGATAATGATGATAATAATAATGATGATGATGATGATGAAGGTGAGGACGGAAGGGGCGAGCAGCCTGGCAGCAATAGATTGGTGGCGGCAGCAATGGCGGCTCCTCTCGGTAGTAGGCGGCACACGATTCCCTCCTCTCCCCTCCCCTCAAGCTTAAGGGGGAGGTTCTTATAGGCTAAGGTGGGGGGGTAGCCTCCAAGTGTCGGGCTGCATGCCACCTCCCCATGCCCTCCACCACTCCACACAAGTCATGCCCTTCTCACACTCCCTCTCCCCGCCATGCATCCGCCGAGGGGGAGGGGGTTATTAAAAAAAATTGCCAAAACATATCCATTATCCCCTCTTTTTTCCTGTGAAGGGTGTTCCCGTGTGGGCTTGCGATCTTCAAGCCACGGCTCTTGTGCACCATGCGGGCTAGAGTTCGTCGTTGATGCACATGGAGTAAGCACTTAGCCAAGGGTCTTTTTGTCGTGGGGAGGTCACTTGAAATCGCTCTTGTGCGGGGTGTGTAGGGTCTAAAATCATTAATATTTTGTGCGGAAATATTACATTCTCTCCCCCTTAGAGGAATCGAGATGTCCTCATCTCGAGAAGAACTGGGGGTATTGTTGGTTGAGAGTACTTTCATCCATCCAAGTGGCATCCTCTTTGGGATAATCTTTCCACTGGACGAGGTATTCTCTCAAGGTACTGGATCTCAAATTCCTCTCCCTAACATCTAAGATCCTGTCAGGCCATAGCTCAAGGACTCCTTGCCTAGGCATTACAACTTGTTGATCATCAAGCACATGAATAGGGTTAGGTACATACTTTTTCAATAGACTGATATGGAATACATTATGAACTTTTAGGTTTTCAGGGAGTTGAAGTCTGTAAGCATTAGGCCCTAGGCACTTGAGGATCTTGTAGGTTCCACAATACCTTGGACTTAGCTTTTTGCATTCACCCAAGGATAGGGGGCGTATGCAGATAAAGACCATATCACCTTCAACAACGAAGGATCTATCTTGATGTTTCAAGTCCGCGTAAGCCTTTTGCCTGTCCTTGGCGGCTTGGATGTCTTGTCTTATTGACTTGATTTGGTCATCCATGTCTTCCAGCATCTGCTTTGAGGCTTCAATCTTCAAGGTTGGATCTGAAAAGCTCAAAGGAGTGCGACAATCGTGCCCATACAATGCTTGAAAAGGGGTCATCTGAATGCTTTGTTGGTAGGAAGCATTATAGGCAAACTCAACCAATGGAAAATATTGAATCCACTTTTTGGGCTCGCGGAAATAGTGTGCCCTTAGCATATCCTCAATGACTTGGTTGACTCGCTCCATTTGACCATCAGTTTGGGGGTGGTAAGCTGTACTGAAACAGAGTTGAGTCCCTATGGCCTCGAAGATAGCCCTCCAGAAGTGTGAGGTGAAGAGAGAGTCATGATCGCTAATGATTCTTTTGGGTAAGCCATGCAGTTTGAATATTTCCTTGATGAACAACTTTGCAATGTCTGAGGCTTTATAGTTTGTCTTAACAGGGATAAGATGTGCAACCTTGGTAAGCATATCAACCACAACCATAATGGAGTTGTATCCTCCCTGAACTTGGGGTAGGCCAACAACAAAGTCCATTCTAATGAATTCCCATTTCATTTGGGGAATGTCAAGTGGTTGCAATTTCCCTAGCATTTTGACATGTTCGGCCTTAATGCGTTGACAAGACAAACATTCCGTGACATAGTTGAGAACGTCACCTTTAAGCCTCTCCCAATAATAGCTCTTTCTGACTGCATTGAGGGTCTTGGCATAGCCAAGATGTCCTGAGAAAGGGGAGTCATGAGCTTCCCAAAGTATCTTCTGCTTGAGTGATTGGCTTGCTAGTATACATAATCTCGTTCTATAGTAGACAGGTCCACTACTGATAGAGAAATCTTGTTACTTTTTTTGTAGCTTTGGGTCTTGATCCTTGATGGGGATCTCCCTTAGCAATTTTTGATAGGTTGGATCATGACATGCCTCTTCTCTAGCTAACTCAAGAATTGGGTTTTTTGGCATGGATACCTTTGTGGCTAGAGATCTTTGATGGATCTTGCAAAATCAGAGAATTTAGAGATGCCTTGCGACTGAGTGCATTAGCAACTACATTCTCCTTTCCAGGCCGGCATTTGATTTCAAAGTCATATTCCTCCAACACTTCAATCCATCAACGTTGCCTCATATTGAGCTCATTCAGGGTAAAAATCCATTTAAAACTTTTATGATCCGTCACTAGGGTAAACTTGTTACCCAGCAAGTAGTGTCTCCAAAGTTTGAGAGCATGTATGACAGTCAACAGCTCCAGATCGTGGGTAGCATAGTTCCTTTCATGGCTCTTCAATTTCCTTGGAGAGTATGCTACGGGATGACCTTCTTGCGTAAGCACACATCCTAAGGCAAGTGCGCTAGCAACAGTTATTACTTCAAACTTCTTACTAAGATCCAGAAGTTTCAGGATGGGTGATGATACCAAGCTTTGCTTTAGTTTGTTAAAGCTGGACTGTTCAGCAGGTGACCATACAATTGATACTTGCTTCTTTAGTAGATCGGTCAGTGGTGCTGCAATCAAAGCATAGTTTTTTATAAAGACCATGTACCATCCTGTCAATCCAAGAAAACTACGTATCTCTTTGATAGAAGTTGGTGTTGGCCACTCATGAACGTCTGACTGGATATACTGAAATTCCTTCTGCTGATACAATGAATCCCAGATATTCAATCTATCTCTTGAAAAATACACACTTCTTCTTCTTGGCATAAAGCTTGTGTGTCCTCATTGTTTCAAGAACAATGCAAAGCTGGGGTTCATGATCTTCTTCCTGCTTGGAGTAGACTAGGGTATCGTCAAAGAAGATGAGTACGAAGTCATCAAGATAGGGCTTACATATATCCTACATTAGCCTGTTGAAGGTAGCAGGAGCATTTGTCAACTCAAATGACATGACTAGGAATTCCAAGTGTACATACCTTGTGCTGAATGCCGTCTTTGGGATATCTTCTTCCTTGATCCTTATTTGATAATATCCAGACCTGAGATCTATCTTGGAGAAGATCTTTGCACCTTGAAGACGGTCAAGAAGTTCATCTATTCTTGGAATGGGATATTTGTTTTTAATGGTTGATTGATTCAACCCTCTGTAGTCAATGCATAGCCGAAGCATTCCATCTTTCTTCTTCTGGAATAGCACTAGAGCACCCCATGGTGAGCTGCTAGGACGGATGTAGCCTTGATCTAATAGTTGCTTGAGTTGCTCCTTTAGCTCAATCGCTTCTGGGATGGACATTCTATATGGCCTCTTTGCGATTGGTGCAGCTCCTGGCGCTAGCTTGATTTCATGATCGACTTCCCTTTGAGGAGGAAGTTCTGTCAGCTCTTCAGGAAATACATCGGCGTACTCCTTTAGTCACGAAGGTTCTTCCCTAGATTCCTGGTTCTGATCTAGCTTATTTAGCTTAATCAAATAGACAGGTAGCCCCTTTCTAACTCCTTTTATTATACGAGATGCTTTGGCCAGTTGAATTTTTGGCTTCCCAGCCTCTCCTTGAGTTGTGACCAATTCCCCTTCAGAATTTCGAAAGGAGACTTGGCCCTTTCCACAGTGGATGTGGGCATCATTAGGTTTAATCCAATCCATTCTAAGCAAACACTCGTGGACACCTAGGTTCATAACCCTGAATCTGACCAAAGTCGACTTTCCACCCAGTAGGAATTTCACCTTAGCAGTTTGCCTGGTACAAGTGACCTCACGACCATTTGCTAATTCCACAAGTAAGGTAGGTGCATCTTTTGTGGCTATTCCTAATCTTCTTGCACAAACTGATGAAATGAAGGAATGTGTACTGCCACAATCAATTAAGGTTCTGAAGCCTTTACCTTGATAATCTGATGGAGTTTGAATCATCGAGAATTGGTGATTCGGGCCTTTCTTATGAAGGGCAGCATGAACCGTTTCCCTCTCAATGTCAGCTTCCATGGTTGGGTCTTCTTCATCACAAAACTCCTTGTTGGCAACGCTGGAGGTTCTCCCTTTGGCTTTGGCAGTGGCTCCTTGCCCATGGGCGGTTCCTTGGAATAGCCCTTGATGTTGTCCTCTGTTAAGCTTGGGGCATTGCCTTTTAAAGTGACCAGGCTCGTTGCAATGGAAGCAACGGAGATTGCGGCCATTACCTTGTGCAGGAATGAAGTTGTTAGTAACGTTTGCCCTAGCTTTCTTCCTTTGTGCTTGATTTTGGCCTTGCGCTCTTTTGGCCTGAGACCTGTACACTCCCTTATTTTGATCCTTATAAGACCAAGTCTTATTATTTCTTGGCTTGGTTTGCACCTCCTGTATTATGGGTGTAGCTCGAATGAGCACGTGTCCTGAAGGTCTGTTGGGCGCATTGATTCCAGGTGAGTGTTTATGGGTGGGTTTAATCCAGCAAAAAACTTTGACACTTGTTGTGTCATATCCATTTGTGGCACGTACTACAAAAGAGAGACGAACTTTGAATAGTATGCATCAAGGGATAGGCCAAGCTGCTTCAGTTTGTAGAATTCGTTCATCTTTTGCGTGCGATAGGCAAGTGGTAGATATCTCCCTCGCACAGCTCTTTTAAGCTTCTCCCAAGTTACTGACCCTTCCGAGATCCCTTGGTCTCTGCACCATTGCTTCCACCAAAGTCTTGCTTCATCAGTAAGTTTCAGTTTGGCGAGCATCACTTGGTTAGTGGGTGCAATACCTGCTGTTTCGAAGTAATCCTCAATGGATTCGATCCAGATCTCGGTATCAATTTGGACGGTCCTTCCCTTACCATCGAATTCAGGGGGCTTGATCTGTTTGAGAAGAAACTTCTTCTCCTGAATTACAGTCGTACTTGGTGTAGGGGTCAGACTTGAGGGTGCACCTGGGCAATAAGATTCTTTACGTTAAAAATTTGCTAGACGTTTCTCACATTACATTAACATGCCCAATTCGGCTTTTAGCCAAGTGACCTAATCACTTAACTCCTTTACCAACACTTACAGTCAAGACAATCATTGATAAAAAAGTCTATTTCATTCATGTGGGCATAGCCCTTTCGAGTACATTTATTTGGGAAGATAGAGCAAGTTGATACATTAATTTGGGGAGAATAAGATTGTGTTATATTCGGCTATGGGAACTGAGTAATAATATGGATTGGGCTCATGGATTTTCAGGAATCGATAGGTCATAGGAAGCTTAGAGTATCCCTTCCTTTGATACCCGTTCTTCTCATAATGTCCCAACACCTTGATTCTGTCGGCAGGGATTATTCGAGTCACTTCCTCGTACACATACTTGTTCTGCTTGACCTTTCGTCTGCCGATATATAGGGTTGCGTTTGTGTGAGCCTCAACAAAGATGAACAGCTTCACGATCGTTAAGTCCTCCATCCACTTGATTCTCTTCATGTTGGTTCGAAGGTACGCAAGTCGATGGGCAGGTATGTAATAAATTCCTGAATCACCTGTTCATCTCCGTTCCATGTACAAGGGTGAAGGATTGTAAATGTGGTCTAGGATATTCATCATACCTAGCCTCCATCGATAATCCGAAGCACACATCGTAGTCATAAACATAACCTGGAACACCAAGAATTTGTTCCATACTTCGCGACTCTGCAGGCCATCATCGATAAGTAAGTAAGGAAATGTTCTTAACAACAACATTTGCTCTACTTCTCCTCATTAAGTTTCCTTGTAAAAATTAAATCCTCGTTGGTTCGTTGTGATGCCAATTGTAACATGTCCCCCTGTCTACTTGTAGGACACGTCTTAGCAGCCCATCAAGAAGAGAGTCCAGAAAGCACCGCCCGGCACTCTCATGGAATGTTACGGGGTTTGCGATCTAGGTCTTCCCGAGTCTCCATGAAGCGGAAGCATTCCAGCCATTCCCACTTAGGACCAACCTGAATCAAGGTTTTCCTAATGGTCAAGTTCCTAGAAAGTAACTAGCCTCGAACCCCAGACAAACTACTTTACGCAGAAATATCAGGGTCAAAGCGGATTCATGCTGCACTTGGTTCAAGGAGAATGGGAAATGAGAAGGATGTGAAGCTCGACCTCTCTGCCCATAAGGCATAGTCCCATTCTATTCCCCTAAAACAGCATAAACCAGGACTCTAGATTCCTAGATTCTAGGTCACTGTTACCTCGCTGTCAATTCCATTGAGAAAAGTTCCCGGCTAACCGGGACCACCCTTCCGTAGGACGGACCCATGGTCACATCCACCGCACTTTCCTCAGGTTGCTTTAGTTATCTAATAACTTATCACATTTAGTTTGACAAGCAAAGACAACTTCTTTAATTAGCCCAATTATTCACTGGTTCCTTCACATAACTTAAGCACTAACATAGAAAAAACAATGTCAAACAAGTTCCTTTTCAACATTTGATCATTATTTATCAATCTTTGGAATACATAATATAATCCATCCCGAAGGCTAATCCATAATCCGCCCGAAGGAAATTCCAGCAATCCTCAAGGATCACTATTCCAAGTTTCCGCCCGTAGACTAGTATGCGGGCCTCAAGATCCAATCTCAAGTCACGTCGGCCTCTTGTGCAGGACCCGGAGGCAAGGGATTTAAGGCCAGAGCCCCCCTGGCACCCAAGCGTCCTCCTCCTCCAAGTAGCACCCACGGAGAAACCTCTGGCGGCGGGTTTGGTCCACGTACCTAGCGCGGCTAACAATCCCCTTTGATAGGGTCAGGCAGACAGTCAGGTGTAATTGATGCTGCCTCTCCCTACAGGCTTTCAACCTAAAGCATTAGTTATTTTTCAACATTAATTCTTTGAGCAAAGAAGTATAACCAATGCTCCTAAGTATACAAACACAAGCATTCCAATGGTCGTTTGTATGGCCAACTGCTAAGGTGTGAATCCTTCTCTCCGAATGCATCCAACATTCGATCCGGGATCAATTGCGACTTGGCAATATCCCAAGGGTTTTGTAAGCTAAGTTGCTTGTTTACCCTTTTATCCTTGGGTTAGGGTTTATACCCAGTTAACCCAAATTGTTTCCACCTTACATTTTCTTAAATTAAAGACAATAAATCCTGGGCAACCTCGTCGCCCTAACTTGATTGGTCAATTGCTTGCTAGGCAATTCACAATTACCCTAACTTGGCAAATCAGCCTCACAGAAGGGTGATGTAGCAGGATGTCTACTCATCCTCTTGCAATTAGACTTGTACTTAGAACATGGCAACCCTTGTTCTAAGCAGTGACAATAGTATTTTGTGGTTTAGATACAAAACCATGCGCCGTTGCAACTTGTTGCATAGGAGTCGCGCCTAACTTGTGGGATTATTTCACCCATCACATGGTATTCCTTGGTCAAGAATACCTTTGGTCAAGATGTAGGGTTTGGGATGTCCTCTTGACCCAATCCAACCCTAACCCTACTAAGCCGACAACGTTTTGGCCTTAGGGATCTTAAATTCAAACGGAAGTCTAGTATTTGGCCAATTGATCCTTAGGGTGAGGACCCTAGATCATCCTTGCATGGGCATTTAGCTAACCCTAACATTCCGTGAATGTGGGTAGGATATTTGGGATCGAAAGTCTTGACTCGGCATCCCAAGTGCGACACTAGGCAGAATTTTTAACGTAACTTAACCCTACCTAGCATTTTGAGGTGATCGTCATATGCAAGCTAATCGTATCTTTATGAACCCCATGTGAGTTACACAAATTACAAGTGATTTAATTGTCTAACGACAAGAGATGATCTTTCCTTAGAGATGCAAATACTTTTTCTAAAAGATGTAAATAATTGCAAGATATAACATTACATGCAAATATGTGATTCATAGACTTTTTCCTTCTATGCAGCTATAAGTTCTACAATGATTGTTACTTTTCCTTGCCTAAACTATAATGATTGACAACTCATATAAACCCTACGTTGATGCAATGAAATCAAAGCTTTAATATTTTTGATGGAGATGCGCTCAAATTTTGACAAGAGATCTCCATGCATGAGTGGATGCCATGAGACCATTATTGATTTAATCCTTCTTTTAGCACTTAACCCAACCCAAAAATGAACTATCATGCAATTTTCAAAGTTCATAATTTCCTTTCCATGCATTGAGACTATTTTGGACAACATTCAATAGGTGTCTAAGATTATCCTCTATATGAACCACGACCATGAATTTAATTCATAAGTGCATCATGCGACATAAGCTCTATCCTTCTTAGCACGATATCATCTTCTAAGTTATGCATTATACGTTCAAGAATATTGCAACTACCCTTGTCTACGCGAGTGTGAGCAATTTCAAATATTTGACATACACTAAACTTTGTAAATCAAATGAATAAATTCATTCATAACTTCCCTATGAAAATTAAACATGCTTAAATGCATTTTTTTCATGTAGGTTTATTAATGGAACCTGGGCATTAGGACTTGGAGCGTTGTCCACTCGTGCGCTCGGGGTGAAAGCTCCTGCGTGTGCGCCTCGTGTCTTTTGCTTAGGAGCCATTGACACAGTAATTTTGTTTCAGCAACTCTCCTTTGGGTCACTTCACGTATCGAATCCTCTTTGTCTAAGAACTTCTCTTCTGCACAGGACACGACCCTTGCAAATATGGTTTTAAGGGAAACTGAGAAAACACGGGAGACCAAGGCTTATGGAAGCCTCACTTTATAAGCTTCTAATTAGAAGCTTCTATGCTTCTGTCCAAGACAGAATGACGTGGGGGGTGTTGAGATATCGAGCTCCACTCGTGATATGCCAGGGTGACCGTTGTGCATTTATGTCACCGACTTGTCAGTTGTAGATGCGGTTGGTACACCGCCCATGAATAATAGCTAGATGATAGCTATCCTTATCTACTCTAGTTCGTGGCTCAGTTAGTATGCCACCTTAGTTAGTTGTCTTTGGTTTGAGACCCATATATAGGGTTCTTCTATTTCTTTGTATGAGACTTCTTTTTGGCTTACACAACTAGGAAGAGGAAAACTGTTTTCAGCCTCCACCTTTGTGTGTATTCCCCCTTTTGTGCAAGCAAGAAAGCTACAAGTGAGACTCCTTCCTTCTCTCCCACAATCCTGACATGGTATCAGAGCCTTGTTCGTGGTAAGGAGCTCAAGAAAGCAAGCCAAGCTCGCGGTGTTCTGGTAAGAGGAGCAGTGTTGCTTTCATTTTCTGTTTTGGGAGCAGATCTCTGCAGGTAGCACAGCCGGAAATTGCAAGAGTACATTGTCTCAGGTTGAGACGCCCTTCGCGGTGAAGCAAGAGGGCAGTATATGCTGCGGGACAAGGGCTTTAGCCCTTGGCGACCCTATTTTTTTTATTTAAGGCCATTTCGGGGCCTGTTTTGGAGGCAGAAGTTTTCTGCATGCACTCAGGAAAAGGCCCAGTTTTATGCTGTGCAGCCACTGTTCTACATGTCAGTGAAAAGTTACTGTAGAAATTGCATCATATGCCTGTGCGCAGAGACATTGGGAGTTACAGAATCATCCTTGTTGCCTGTTGATGCAAAATCGTCACTAGGAAGTGACTGTGTGGTTAAATACCACTTTCGTCAGTTTTGCAGATTTGCCCTTGTGAGGCTGAAGCTGTGTTCTTTGCAGTGACAGAATTTTTTGCAGTATTCTGTAATGGCGTCTGATTCTCTTTCACAGATTGTAACTGAAAAGCTTGACAAGAACAACTTCCAAGCATGGAAGTTTAGAATGACGAATTTCCTTATGGGAAAAGGATATTGGGAATTTGTTGTAGGAAATGAAGAAGAACCAGTTCTTCCTGATGTTCCCAATCAACAGCAAATGCAGGCATTCAAAGCATGGCATGAGAGAGCCAGGAAAGTTATGTACTGGTTGTCTATCAGTATTTCAGACTCTATGATTGTGCATATTCAGGATGCAAGTACGCCAAAGGAGGCATGGGATACTCTGTCAAAAATGTATAGCACAAATACGCAAGCCAGGAAAATGCAGCTCAAGCAAGAGTTGCATAATGTGCAAAGAGAAAGTATGAGCATCAATGACTACCACATGAAGGTGAAGAAGATTGCAGATGCACTTGCTTCCATTGGGTCGCCAGTGGAAGATGATGATTTAGTTTATGTGACCTTGAATGGTCCAGGAAAGGATTATGCACAGTTTCGGACATCCATTTCAGTTCGTGAAAGATTTCCTGATTTTGAGGAGTTGATTGCTCTTCTAGTTTCTGAGGAGCAGAGAAATGGTGGTGCATCTTCTTCAGGAGGAACTTCAAAAGAAACTGTCTTCTACTCAAATGCTGGAAGAGGTAGAGGCAAAGGTAGAGGAGGCCGATTTGGAGGCCGTGATAGAAATCAGAATATGCAGCAAACTCAAGAAAACCAGTCCTATGGAGGAGGATGTGGTAACTCTAAAGGTAAGGGGAGCCAAAGAGGTCGTGGTGGATGGCAAAGAGACCAAAATGCAAACAACAATGTTGAATGCTACTACTGTGGTAAAATGGGTCATATGGCTAAAGACTGTTATAAAAAGCAGAATGACATCATGAATGGGAAATTGCAACAAGGGAATTATGCATCTTCTAGTAGACAGGGTGATGACAGAAATGAGCATTTGTTTATGGTGCAGCACATGAACAATTCTGTGACAAGTGTAGAAAAAAGCAACGATGTGTGGTATGTTGACTTAGGTGCATCAAACCACATGACAGGTCATGCAGAATGGATGGAGGATGCAAGGAAAATGGAAAAACTAGGATTTGTGGAGACTGGTGATGATACTACACATCCTATTGTGCAGATTGGAAAAATTCCTTTGTCTATGTAGGATGGGAAAAAGAAATACATGTCCGATGTATTTCATGTCCCGAATATCACCAAGAATCTGGTTTCTGTTGGTCAAATGGTTGAGCAGGGCTTGCAGGTCAGATTTAATCCTCATGGATGCTTTGTTGAGGATATGAAAAATAAAGGTCGCTTGATAGAAAAAGGAAAAAAGAATGGCAGAATGTTTACATTGGATGCAGACATGCCTGAATTGAGTGCAGCAATGTTTGCACATGGGACCGGTGTAGTTGCAGATATTGATATCTGGAATAAACACATTGGTCATGTTAATGTACAGCGACTTAAATCAATGCAGGCCCAAAACATTGTTGCAGGATTGCCTAAATTCAAGGTTGCAGAAATGCATAAGGTATGTGAAGCTTGTCAGTTTGGAAAACAGGCAAGGAAACCATTTCCTAGACATGTTCAAGAGAGTAAGAAGCCATTGGAATTAATCCACTCTGATGTGTGGACTACTAAGATGCATCTCTTGGAGGCTGTCATTATTTTGTCACTTTTATTGATGACTATAGCAAAAAAGTTTGGGTGTATTTTATGAAAAAGAAAAGTGAAGTTTTTGGGCATTTCAAAACTCTTAAAGCTATGGTTGAAAAAGAAACAGGCCTGCAAATAAAATACATAAGGTCAGATGGAGGGGGAGAGTACCTCTCAAATGAGTTTGCAAGGTTCCTGCAAGAGCATGGCATAAAGCAGCAATATTCATGCAGTCATACCCCACAAGAAAATGGAATTGCAGAAAGGAAAAACAGGCATATTGGAGAGGTATATAGTGCCATGCTCAACGAAAAATACTTGCCAGATTTTTACTGGGCTGAAGCAGTTGCTACAGCAGTCTATATAATGAACAGGACTCCCACTACAGCAATACATGGGATGACTTCAGAGGAGAGGTATACTGGTAGGAAACCAAATATTTCTCATTTGAAATTTTTTGGTTGCATTGCCTATGTACATGTGCCAGATGAGTTGAGATCCAAGTTGGATCCAAAAGCTGAGAAGTGCATCTTTATTGGTTACTCTCTGTAGCAAAAAGGGTATAGATGCTATAACCCTTCTACTCGTAAGTTTACAGTGAGCAGAGATGTTGTTTTTGATGAGATGAGTAGTTGGTATAAACTAGTAAATGTGATTGATGATGTAGATGCACAAAACGGTAATGCTGCACAGAATTCACAACAGCAGTCACAAAATATTAGTGGACCTGGAGCGTCCTCTAGCAATGGTTCACATTCTTCGCCATGGACAAGAAGATTGAGATTAGGAGAATCTTCTCAAAGCAATGCAGATAGTGGTATTCAGGTATCACAAAAAGGAAAAGAGAAGGTAGATCAGCCCATGTTTGATGTGAATGCATGTCACTCTTATGTGGATGGTGAATCCAATGGCTCAGAACAGAGCATTGATGATGAGTTGGCTATTCCTTCTATTGTTATACCTAGAGTAAGGAAGACCAGGGATGTTTTGAGAGCACCTGGGAGTGAACCTACTTTGCGCAGGTCTACCAGAGCTAGGTATCCTATGGATAGGCTGAAATATTATGGATTTACAGCCATTCACTATCCATATATGGTCAAAGTGATACAGGAACCAGAACCCACTTCTTTTGAGCAAGCCATGGGAAAAGAAAAATGGGAGAAAGCCATGGATGAAGAAATGGATGCCTTGGAAGAAAATGCTACATGGGAATTGGTACCTTTGCCTAAAGGTAAGAATGCAATTGGCTGTAAGTGGGTTTATAAGGTGAAGCACAATGCAGATGGTTCTGTGAATAGATACAAGGCAAGATTAGTAGTCAAGGGGTATGCACAAACATATGGCATTGATTATGAAGAAACATTCAGTCCGGTTGCAAGGATGGCAACCGTAAGAGCAGTCATTGCTATGGCTGCATCAAAGGAATGGTCTTTACATCAGATGGATGTAAAGAATGCCTTCTTGCATGGTGATTTGCAAAAAGAGGTCTATATGGAGCAGCCACCAGGTTATGTGCATGCTGTTCATCCTGAGTTTGTTTGCAGGTTGAAGAAAGCATTGTATGGCTTGAAGCAAGTACCTAGAGCATGGTCTGACAAGATAGGATAGTATCTTGTCACTATTGGCTTTCAGATTTCCAAGGCAGATTTCTCACTTTATGTGAGAAAAACAGAGAAAGGTATTATGCTACTTGTCATTTATGTTGATGATTTGATTATGACAGGTGACAGTGATGAAGATATCCTTCATGTGAAAATGCTATTGAAGCAAAAGTTTGAGATGAAGGATTTGGGAGAGCTGCGTTATTTCTTGGGCATTGAGGTGATTAGATCACCAAGTAGGATACAGCTCTTGCAGAGGCAATATGGATTGGACATGCTGTCCAAATATGGGATGACAGGCTGTAAGCCTATTTCAGTTCCTTTGGAGCAGAATGTGAAGCTGAGCACAGATGTAGGTGAGCTTCTGGAAGACCCTACTATGTACAGACGCATAGTAGGAAGTTTGATTTATATGACTATTACCAGGCCAGATTTTAGCTATACTGTTGGATTGGTAAGTCAGTTTATGCAGGCTCCAAGGAAACCGCATTTGGATGCGGCTAGATGCATACTCAGGTATGTGAAGTCCACATTGCAGTATGGACTATTTTATGAGACTGGGGTTCAGATACAACTGCATGGATACAGTGATGCTGATTGGGCTGGTAGTATTTCTGATAGACGATCTACCAGTGGATATGTGTTCTCTTTTGGGAGTGCTGCAGTCACTTGGAGCAGTAAGAAATAGCCTACAGTTGCCTTGTCAAGCACAGAGGCCGAGTATAGGGGTGCAACAATGGCTGCATGTGAGGTAGCTTGGTTGCATAAGCTACTTTATGATATGCATCAGCCTAAGATGGGCCAGTTGTCATTTATTGTGACAACATGAGCAGTATACACTTGGCAAATAACCCAGTCTATCATGCTAGAACAAAGCACATTGAGGTGCATTATCACTATGTACGGGAGAGGGTTTTACTAGGTCTTATTGATCTAGTTTATGTCAGCACAGAGGATCAGGTAGCTGACATATTTACAAAGGCATTGGGCGTAGAGAAGCTGCACAAGTTCAGAGACCTGCTTGGTATGCAGGAATTGGGATTGAGCTCGAGGGGGAGTGTTGAGATATCGAGCTCCACTCGTGATATGCCAGGGTGACCGTTGTGCATTTATATCACCGACTTGTCAGTTGTAGATGCGGTTGGTACACCGCCCATGAATAATAGCTAGATGACAGCTATCCTTATCTACTCTAGTTCGTGGCTTAGTTAGTATGCCACCTTAGTCAGTTGTCTTTGGTTTGAGACCCATATATAGGGTTCTTCTATTTCTTTGTATGAGACTTCTTTTTGGCTTACACAACTAAGAAGAGGAAAACTGTTTTCAGCCTCCACCTTTGTGTGTATTCCCCCATTTGTGCAAGCAAGAAAGCTACAAGTGAGACTCCTTCCTTCTCTCCCACAATCCTGACAGGGGGGGGGGGAATGATTGGAGAGGAGGAAGATGACGACGAGGACGATAATGATGATAATAATGATGATGATAAAGGTGAGGACAGCAAGGGCGCGTAGCCTGATGGCAACGGACTGGTGGCGGCAGCAATAGCGGCTCCTCACGGCAGCAAGCGGCACACGATTCCCTCCTCTCCCCTCCCCTCAAGCTTAAAGGCTAAGGTGGGGGGTAGCCTCCAAGTGTCGGGCTGCATGCCACCTCCCCATGCCCTCTACCACTCCACACAAGTCATGCTCTTCTCACACTCCCTCTCCCCGCCATACATCTGCTGAAGGGGAGGGGTTTATTTAAAAAAAATTCCAAAACTTATCCATTATTCCCTCTTTTTTCCCGTGAAGGGTGTTCCCCTGTGGGCTTGCGGTCTTCAAGCCACGGCTCTTGTGCACCATGCAGGCCAGAGTTAGTTGATGCACGGAGAGTAAGCACTTAGCCAAGGGTCTTTTTGTCGTGGGGAGGTCACTTGAATTTGCTCTTGTGTGGGGTGTGCGAGTCTAAAATCATTAATATTTCGTGTGAAAATATTACAAAGAATGTTGAGATGACAAGCTCAACACATGCGGACATTAATGATGGACCGCCTGGTTAGATGGGTCCACACATCTACACTTAGCACGTCGGTGGTCATTATGGATCTCACATGGCCACTGACTCATTACTTATTATATTCAGGTTGTTACACCTATTTACAGCTGGCATAGTTATAGCACCAGTCGACTAGTGTAGTTGGTTATGCATTATTTGACTTAGTAGGCCACTTTCCTTTATGTTGTATCTTATCTATATAATCCATATTTTAGGGAAAGATCAGGTAATTCATATTTTTTGTAGTTGTAGTGATTAGAGTGACCTAAAACCATTACTTAGTCAACCAATATAACCTTTTTAACCTCCTCGTAGATGTACTAATTTAATTTAACTTGTCACCCTCTAGTGAACATGTTCAAGTTTACTTTGTCCTCATAGAATAGGTAAATCTTGGCAATCTTAAGGGTTTCCATCCATTTTAGCCGCTTTAAATTCTTCTGGAGGTAAATGAGATAGTTTCCATCAATATAACAATGCCCTCTCTTAGCATTCATCATCTTTCACAATACAAGGGCGAAGGATTGTATATCTAGTCTAATATTTGCATCATCTGGTTTCTCCAACTAAAACTAGAATTTGAAGACTCAAGGATCAAAGGAAAAGATCGTACGTTTTACATCGTCAGCGAGTATTTCTTGAAGGAAAAGAGGATATGTATGGTGAAAGTGTGTGCAATTACAATAACAATAGGCCAACGAAGGGAATAAGTCGTCCAAGTTAAAAGATTGAGAAAAATGATGCGATTTACAAAAATCAATATTTTTGCTCAGTTTTGATAGATTTTCGTAATTCTGCCCACACAGCCTTGTCGATCAGATGTGTTTCGATCATTTTAAGTACCCAAAAAACTATATTCGGAGTTCAAATGACGAATTTATGATCCAAACAAGTTGCAAACAATCATAGAGCAGAAAAAAACGAAAATAGTTGAAAGCAGTAGAAAAGAAAAAGCTGAAAGCTGAAAGCAAAAAGCCTAATGTGTGTGAGTGTAGATAGAAAACTATATAAGGAGATGAGAATGGAGAGTTAAGGGCCTTCCCCCTTGATTACAATTGTACTATGTGAGAGAAAAGAGTGGAGGATTGCATGCTAGAGTGAGCTCTTGTCATGCCAATTCGGAAGTTGGAGCTTTTGGGTGTCAAAGCGCCGAGCATCGGCTCAAGGTTGTTAAGGTATGAGAATACATTTCTCTTGGTTTGTTTTCGAATTATTGGTATTTCCATTGTGTGTTTGTGTGATGCTCTACCCGCATACGGGTTTTAAAATTTTCGTGAGCTATAAGAGGCATTGTTTTTAGTCTTGTTTTGTGGCATTTTATCAAATATCTAAATTTTTCAAATTGAGTTGTGCATTCAACAAAATCAATTACCCCAACCGACACTCCTTAACATCTCATTATCGGGTTATGAGTGAGGCTTAATCACCGCCTCTTGTAACATCGCCGAGTCGCAAAAAGACCTAAGATCGGATGCTGGGAGCCTCCGAGAAAAAAGGAGTCACACCTTAGCAGTCGGTCGTACAAACGACCTTCGAAATGTTCGTGCTTGTACTTAGGTATATTATTTGATCTCTTTTCTCAAGGAACTAATTCAAGGAAAACACTTAATGCTTCAAGTTGAAAGCCTGAAGGGAGAGGTAGGGACAGTTACCTCCAACTGTCTGCATGGCCCTATCCAAGGGGGTTGATAGCCGTGCTGAGTACATGGACCTAACCCACCGCGAGAGGTCTCTCCGTGGGTACTACTTGGAGTGGGAGGACGCTTGGGTGCCAGGGGAGGCTCTGGCTGTAAATTCCTTGCCTCCGGATCCCACACAAGAGGTCGACGTGACTTGAGATGGGATCTCGAGGCCCATGTACTAGTCAACGGGTGGAACTTGGAGCAGCAATCCTGTAGATTGCTGGGATAGCCTTCGAGCATGATATTGGGTGTACTCCAGGATTTTTATAAATAAAGAGCAGTTATTGGAGAAAAAGGAACTTGCTTGGCATTGTTTTTGTGTCACTGCCTAAGTTACGTGAAGGAACCCGTGATTAATTTGTTTAATTAAGGAAGTTGATTTTGCATGTCAAAACGTAATGTGTTAGGTAATTAGATAACTAAAGCAAACTGAGAAAAGTGCGGTGGGCGTGACTTAGGTCCATCCTATGGAGGAAGGGTGGCCCCGGTTAGCTAGAAACTTTTCTCAAACGATGAGATAATAATACGATGAAGACCTAGTATCAGTAGATGTAGAATTTTCGGTTTATTCTGTTTTAAGGGAAAGGAATGGGACTAGGCCGTATGGCAGAGAGGTTGACCTTCGCATCCCTCTCATTTCCCATTCTCCATGAACCAAGTGCAGCATGAATCCGCTTCGACTCTGTTGTTCCTATGTAAAGAGGTACATCTGGAGCTCGATGCTAGCTCCTTCCTAAAGACTTTGCTGATAGGAAAGGAACCCTGACCTCAGGTCAATCCCAAGTGGAACGGCTGGACACTTCTGCTCGGGACAGAGACTCAGGAAGAACTAGATCGCAAACCCTGTGTCATTCCCTGCGAGTGCCAAGCGGAGCCTTCTAGACACTCCTCCCAATGGCCTGCTAAGACGTGTCCCACACAAGCAAACAAGCAGGCACATTACATGTCTTTACTAGATAATTCATTTTTGCATTATAATAGCCACACATTTTGAAATTTTGGGCTTGCAATCCTTAAAGGCAACACATATCACTTCCATGTTGAATTTTAGTCGATATGCATCTCAATTTCATGACAAAAACAATAATATAATTGAATTTTCTTTAAAACCACAACTTATTACAGAAAAATTGCTTAATTTTTCATTATTTTAGGGATGCATAGTCCACCCACTACTGTTGATGTCTCACATAGTCGCTATCAACCACCTTCACACCCCCTTGCTCTATTTCTTGCATCTTATTGCAATCTGACATCCCTTCCCCCTCATCCTCTTAGCCCATATGAACAGCAATTATGGTGAGAGAGAAAGACTGATGTTCTAACTTTTAGTATAATACATCATTTATTATGCTTGTTGCAACGATCTGAGGTGAAATTTTACATAATCTTATACCCATGGATTCTCCTCTTGATTTGATTAGTTGTTGCCAAATCCCGTTTTTTAGGCCATGAGTGGGTGTGTCAAAAAATGTGTCCCCTCCTACATTGAGATTTTTTGGGATTTTTCTCTTTTAATTCCCATTAGCCACTTAATTATCAACTTATCTAGTTCATCCTTTGCACATTCACACTATCAAAAAGTGGTTTGGATAAAATTGGAGACCCAAGCGAACTCAGATTTGGGGTCTGAAAATATGAGCATGTTCCTTGCATCATTTTCTATTACTTGGCCTCCTAGATGCTATTTTTGGCTTTTGGATCAAATAGCTACTTTGTAATGTGAAACTTGTGTCTCTTCAAATGGGCTATCTAACAAACTCCGATTGATAAAGGACGCTTCCAACACATTCCGAACCACCTTTTTTTGCTTAGAAAACTTTGGTGCCTCTTCATTTTACTCACAAATGCTTTATTTTTTGTGCCTACTCATACTAATGCTCAAGTTGAACCTCTTTAAATGGGCCATCTAACGAGCTCCAATTGATGAACAGACACTTCCAACACATTTCAGGCCACCTACTTTTGCTTTGTAAACTCTAGTGTTTCTTGATTTTTACTACAAATGCTCTATTTTCTTCTTCAATTTTGGCACCTAAATACACGTCTCATTGGTGACCACAAGATAGGGTGACTCAGTCTGTCGAACCGAAAAATGAATCTACAAATAAAGAAAGCATAAAAAGCATCAAGTTGCCTCAAATAAAATACACAACATAATACAAAACACAGCCCTCACTCTACCCCTTGACAAAATCAAGTCATGAATTCCACAAGGGATAGGCTAAGCACAATTTGACAAAGAGATCCAAAGTTGGTTGCTAACCAAGTACTTCAACATAGACCCAAGCTAAAATAGCTATCAAAGAAGGCATCCTAAGTGGTGGTTCTGCCTACTGACTTGGGATAACTAGACCATGAACTCCTACTAGGCGAGTACTCCTATAGCCTATCTCATTTATATTATTTCTATTTATCTCAATTTTACTTCTTCAGTATTTTATACTTGATGTGTAAAAAGGAGGGATCTGAGTGTATTGTGACCTAAGGAGAATGGGGCATCACCCTAAGGTCCCAATCTTGATTCCCAAGAACCTACCAAGCTCTCACCAGGTGACACAAAATTCTTGTTTTAACACTTGCTCACTTTTATTTTTGCTCTTTTGATTTTTTTCATTCTCTTTATTTTCTTATTTCAAGGGTTAGAGCCCCTTTTTACACATCTTTCTAGTATATAGATTTCAGAAATATTTGTCATATTTCTCTTTTATTTGTCATTAGGCTTTCCTAACTGCCTCACAACTAACAAAGATTCTTAGGAATAGCCTCATGCTAGGTTAGTAGGATAGGGTCGCTAGAGCTACCCTTTAAGACATAGCTTTATATGTATGACAATGTCATACCTAACCTAAGGACTTCATGCCTTGACTATTGGTCTCCAATAAAATAAAGAAAAATCTCCAAAATACATATAATATGTTCTACTTAAGGAAAAAGAACTTGGAAAGGAAAGATATCACCTGGACTAGTTGCAAAAGTTTCCACACAACAATTGGCTCCCTCTAAATGCTCCAAATTTGTCTAGTGTAGCACTAAAATAAAAAACCATTAAATGCACTGGCACCAAATAGACACATGGCCCTCTTGGCCTAACAAAATATAACCATAAAGCACACCATTCACCAACCTATTGTTGAAAGAAAACCCTTGATCCCCACATAACCCCTACTGAAGCACAAAAGTAGACCAAGGGGATGGGTTGCTTAGGCCCTAAACTAAATGCATCAAATTGTTAGCTAAGCCCCCTATATAAATGTTAAGGCGAGTTTGATGAATATGCCATTGAATGATTTGATACATCCATGAAAGAATAGGAAGATGTTCATCTACTACCTAGCTCATAACCCACACTAACCATTGACGACCAAAATAGGACATGTTAGCAAGAAATTCCCATAGTAGCCCTAGGTTGATATTAGCAAACAATTGTAAAAGCCCCTCAAGTCTACAGTTGAAAAATATATCTTTTGCAAATGCATAATCAGCCAAGGAGTCTACAAAGCGATTCCAGTGAGGGAGAATCAACTCACGTCACTGCCTCAAAAATCTCAAGAAACATCCTAAGAATGGGATCTCTCACACTATAAGTCCCATTCAATTGGTTAATCACTAAGTACAAGCCACCTTTCACCACAATAATCCATATTTTGCTAGATTTGGCCCCATAAGCAAAGCCTTGTGTTTCAGCATATTATTAATAAAAGTGGTTTCTAAATACACTCCCATTTTCAAAACCATTCGATGCGACGAGGGTCTTTTATGATGAGAGAGGATTATAAAGCCAAAATTCAATTGCAAAAGAGGTCAGAGACTTGTAAAATATGTAATTTTTGTGCAAAATAAGACAATTACAGATTAAACAGGTGGAGTTTTCCTAGATGTATTTCAATGTCAAGAATCCAACACAAGTGCCTGTTTGTCAATGACCCCCCATTAAATGGCCGCAAGGTTTGGTGTTATGAAGCAATTCTACTAGATCCGAAAGCCAGAAAGCATGTGACAGAGACTAGCATGATAGATTTTGATGCCGAAAAGTTGCTCATCTAGTCAGATTGTGATTCTAAGGCCATTTTCCCCTCCAAACCAAGTCATCAAAACCACTTCGAGTCAAGTGTGAAAATGTAAATTTGAACTAGATAAGTTAGTGGTCATGTTTTAGACCATGATTAAGAAGAGCCACAGGCTCAAAAAACTCACGAGATGGGGTGGTGTGTTTTTTTTTCAATGCTCCTTTCTTCCATTAAAATTTTCCATTTTTGGACCTAAATAATCCTCTCCATCCTCTGGGCTATGAGTTCCATCAATTCTCTCTCGTGTTTCTCTCTCCTTTTTGTTCCTTGTTTATATGGTTGCATATGAGAGAGAGGGAGGGAGGGCTGATTTGATGAATCGGTGATGGATGATGATTCTCAAAGCGTAATGGAAACAGGTGATTTGGATGCATCAACGACTCCATTATCTTGAGACATACGTATGCGATTTTTTAGGGTAAGTGACTCTTATTTAATTTTTATGTGATGAATCATTAGTGCATATGATGGAAAGATGATTGGAAATGGTTGAAATATGTTTGTTGATGTCCACAGTTTCAAATATTCATTCATTTTTCTTTACACATATGAAAAATAATAAAACTACAAAACTCAAGACACAGGATTTAATTGAAAATGGGATTATTCTTGGGTTTTGGAGATCAAATGATGTTCATATGGCATGAAAATGAGTATACTGATGGATCACACTTCACATAAGTCATAAAAATTTAAAAAACTCAAAAAATTAAGAAATTTATATTAAAATAAATGGAAATTTTTATAAAATAGTTAAATAAAGAAAAAAGTAAGAAAATTTTACTTTAAGCAATTTAAACATTACAAAAAATTAAAAGAATATTTGTAAATGTGTAATAAAGGTAAAACATGAGGATTTACCTTTATTTATATGTTCAACTACATGTTTTAATCTCGTCTCTATGGAAAATTATCACGAAATCTCCCTGTATTTGTGCAAGCAAGTAAAACGTAAATGATAGGAGGTGTGGGAAGTAATTTAGGATTACCTAGGTGTTTCCACTGTAATGAGCCAGGCCACTTTAAAAGACAGCGCCCAAAGCTTCACCAAATTCCTCGCCAAGAACAATACAGAGTTCAAAACCAAGCTTCAATTCCAAAAGGAAAAGCGTCTACTATAATTCTTAAAGAGCTTGAAGAAGAGGGAAACCAAACTATGGAAGCCGATATGGAGAGGGTATCAGTTCACGCCACCCTCCATAAGAAATGCCCAAATCACCAGTTTTAGGTGATTCAAACACCAGCAGAATATCAAGGTAAGTCCTTTAAAATTCTAATTGACTGTGGAAGCACACACTCATTCATGTCACCAAAGTGTGCCAAGAAATTAGGTATAGATACAATACCTACATCTAGGTTGCTTGTGGAACTTGCCAATGGAAAAGAAATCATGTCTACTCAACTAACTTGCAAAGTGACATTTAGATTAGGAAGAAATCTCTCTGAAATGGGATTTAGGATCATGAATTTCAGGGCCTACAAATGTCTATTGGGTATGGATTGTTGGCTAATCCCCAATTATGCACATATTCAGTGCAGAAAAAAATGAAAAAAAATAGCGATGCAAATAGTAACTGTACTCAAACGAAAAAAATGCGGGTCGAAACCCGAGCGCATCATTTTGCGTGCATACACGAAAGAGAGAGTGAGAGGGAGAGCGAACATCTTGCATTTGAGAGGGAGAGGGAGAGAAAGAGGGAGAAAGAAGGCTTCTCGCCACCATTCCCGAAGAAGAGGAGGAGGTGTACAGAGGGCGAAAAGGAGCCGCCATCATGAAGAGGAGCCGCCAAATACTTCTTTGCGCCTTTGCGGTGAGTGCATTGTCCATTATTGCTTTTCTTTTGTGTTTTCTCTCTCTTTTACTTATTTTTGGTATAATTCGTGTGTATTGAGAGAGGGAGAGGAAATGAGAGAGAAAGAGAGGGAGAGGGAGAGGGAGGGAGAGGAAATGAGAAAGGGAGGGAGAGAAAATGAGGGAGGGAGAGGGAGGGGGAGGGGGAGGGAAAGGGAGAGGGAGAGGGAGGGAGAGGAAGAGAGGGAAACATGAAACATAATAGGGAAAGAGAGAAAGAGAGGGAAAGGGAGAGGGGGAGGGAGAGGAAATTATCAAGATTGTGGGAGAGAAGGAAGGAGTCTCACTTGTAGCTTTCTTGCTTGCACAATGGGGGAATACACACAAGGGTGGAGGCTGAAAACAGTTTTTCTCTTCTTAGTTGTGTAAGCCAAAAGAAGTCACATACAAAGAAATAGAAGAACCCTATATATGGGTCTCAAACCAAACTCAACTAACTAAGGTGGCATACTAACTAAGCCACGAACTAGAATAGATAAGGATAGCTATCATGTAGCTATTATTCATGGGCGGTGTACCAACCGCATCTGCAACTGACACGTCGGTGACATAAATGCACAACGGTCACCCTGGCGTATCACGAGTGGAGCTCGATATCTCAACACTCCCCCTCAAGCTCAATCCCAATTCCTGCACACCAAGCAGGTCTCTGAACTTGCGCAGCTTCTCTGCGCCCAATGCCTTCGTGAATATGTCAGCAACCTGATCCTCTGTGCTGACATAAACTAGATCAATAAGACCTAGTAAAACCCTCTCTCGCACATAGTGATAATGCACCTCAATGTGCTTTGTTCTAGCATGATAGACTGGGTTATTTGCCAAGTGTATACTACTCATGTTGTCACAATAAATGACAACTGGCCCATCTGTAGGCTCATGCATATCATAAAGTAGCTTATGCAACCAAGCTACCTCACATGCAGCCATTGCTGCACCCCTGTACTCGGCCTCTGTGCTCGACAAGGCAACTGTAGGCTGTTTCTTGCTGCTCCAAGTGACTGCAGCACTCCCAAAAGAGAACACATATCCACTGGTAGATCGTCTATCAGAAATACTACCAGCCCAATCAGCATCAGTGTATCCATGCAACTGTATCTGAACCCCAGTCTCATAAAATAGTCCATACTGCAATGTGGACTTCACATACCTGAGTATGCGTCTAGCCGCATCCAAATGTGGTTTCCTTGGAGCCTGCATAAACTGACTTACCAATCCAACAGCATAGCTCAAATCTGGCCTGGTAATAGTCATATAAATCAAACTTTCTACTATGCGTCTGTACATAGTAGGGTCTTCTAGAAGCTCACCTGCATCTGTGCTCAGCTTCACATTCTGCTCCAAAGGAACTGAAATAGGCTTACAGCCTGTCATCCCATATTTGGACAGCATGTCCAATCCATACTGCCTCTGCAAGAGCTGTATCCCACTTGGTGATCTAATCACCTCAATGCCCAAGAAATAACGCAGCTCTCCCAAATCCTTCATCTCAAACTTCTGCTTCAATAGCATTTTCACATGAAGGATATCTTCATCACTGTCACCTGTCATAATCAAATCATCAACATAAATGACAAGTAGCATAATACCTTTCTCTGTTTTTCTCACATAAAGTGAGAAATCTGCCTTGGAAATCTGAAAGCCAACAGTGACAAGATACTGTCCTATCTTGTCAGACCATGCTCTAGGTGCTTGCTTCAAGCCATACAAGGCTTTCTTCAACCTGCAAACAAACTCAGGATGAATAGCATGCACATAACCTGGTGGCTGCTCCATATAGACCTCTTCTTGCAAATCACCATGCAAGAAGGCATTCTTTACATCCATCTGATGTAAAGACCATCCCTTTGATGCAGCCATAGCAATGACTGCTCTTACAGTTGCCATCCTTGCAACCGGACTGAATGTTTCTTCATAGTCAATGCCATATGTTTGTGCATACCCCTTGACTACTAATCTTGCCTTGTATCTGTTCACAGAACCATCTGCATTGTGCTTCACCTTATAAACCCACTTACAGCCAATTGCATTCTTACCTTTAGGCAAAGGTACCAATTCCCATGTAGCATTTGCTTCCAAGGCATCCATTTCTTCATCCATGGCTTTCTCCCATTTTTCTTTTCCCATGGCTTGCTCAAAAGAAGTGGGTTCTGGTTCTTGTATCACCTTGACCATATATGCATAGTGAATGGCTGTAAATCCATCATATTTCAGCCTATCCACAGGATACCTAACTCTGGTAGACCTGCGCAAAGTGGGTTCACTCCCAGGTGCCCTCAAAACATCCCTGGTCTTCCTTACTCCAGGTGTAACAATAGAGGGAATACCCAACTCATCATCAATGCTCTGTTCTGAGCCACTGGATTCACCATCCACATAAGAGTGACCTGCATTCACATCAAACATGGGCTGATCAACCTTCTCTTTTCCTTTTCGTGATACCTGCATACCACTATCTGCATTACTTTGAGAAGATTCTCCTGATCTCAATCTGCCTGTCCATGGCGAAGAATGTGAACCATTGCTAGAGGACGCTCTAGGTCCACTAATATTTTGTGACTGCTGCTGTGAATTCTGTGCAGCATTACCATTTTGTGCATCTACATCATCAATCACATTTACTGGTTTATACCAGCTACTCATCTCATAAAAAACAACATCTCTGCTCACTGTAAACTTACGAGTAGAAGGGTTATAGCATCTATACCCTTTTTGCTGCAGAGAGCAACCAATAAAGATGCACTTCTCAGCTTTTGGATCCAACTTGGATCTCAACTCATCTGGCACATGTACATAGGCAATGCAACCAAAAATTTTCAAATAAGAAATATCTGGTTTCCTACCAGTATACCTCTCCTCTGGAGTCATTCCATGTATTGCTGCAGTGGGAGTCCTGTTCATTATGTAGACTGCTGTAGCAACTGCTTCAGCCCAATAAAAATCTGGCAGGTCTTTTTCATTGAGCATGGCACGAGACACCTCTCCAATATGTCTGTTTTTTCTTTCTGCAATTCCATTTTGCTGTGGGGTATGACTGCATGAATATTGCTGCTTTATGCCATGCTCCTGCAAGAACCTTGCAAACTCATTTGAGAGGTACTCTCCCCCTCCATCTGACCTTAGGCATTTTACTTGTAGACCTGTTTCTTTTTCAACCATAGCTTTAAGAGTTTTGAAATGCCCAAACACTTCACTTTTCTTCTTCATAAAATACACCCAAACTTTTCTGCTATAGTCATCAATAAAACTGACAAAATAATGACAGCCTCCAAGAGATGCAGCTTTAGTAGTCCACACATCAGAGTGGATTAATTCCAATGGCTTCTTACTCTCTTGAACATGTCTAGGAAATGGTTTCCTTGCCTGTTTTCCAAACTGACAGGCTTCACATACCTTATGCATTTCTGCAACCTTGAATTTAGGCAATCCTGCAACAATATTTTGGGCCTGCATTGATTTAAGTCGCTGTTCATTAACATGACCAATGCGTTTATGCCAGATATCAATATCTGCAACTACACCGGTCCCATGTGCAAACATTGCTGCACTCAATTCAGGCATGTCTGCATCCAATGTAAACATTCTGCCCTTCTTCTTTCCTTTTGCTATCAAGCGACCTTTATTTTTCATATCCTCAACAAAGCATCCATGAGGATTAAATCTGACCTGCAAGCCCTGTTCAACCATTTGACCAACAGAAACCAGATTCTTGGTGATATTCGGGACATGAAATACATCGGACAGGTATTTCTTTTTCCCATCCTACATAAACAAAGGAATTTTTCCAATCTGCACAATCGGATGTGCAGTATCATCACCAGTCTCCACAAATCCTGGTTTTTCCATTTTCCTTGCATCCTCCATCCATTCTGCATGACCTGTCATGTGGTTTGATGCACCTGAGTCAACATACCACACATCGTTGCTTTCTTCTGCACTTGTCACAGAATTGTTCATGTGCTGCACCATAAACAAATGCTCATTTCTGTCATCACCCTGTCTACTAGAAGATGCATAATTCCCTTGTTGCAGTTTTCCATTCATGATGTCATTCTGCTTTTTATAGCAGTCTTTAGCCATATGACCCATTTTACCACAGTAGTAGCATTCAACATTACTGTTTGCATTTTGACCTCTTTGCCATCCACCACGACCTCTTTGGCTCCCCCTGCCTCTAGAGTTACCACGTCCTCCTCCATAGGACTGGTTTTCTTGAGTTTGCTGCATATTCTGATTTCTACCACGGCCTCCAAATCGGCCTCCTCTACCTCTGCCTCTACCTCTTCCAGCATTTGAGTAGAAGACAGCTTCTTTTGAAGTTCCTCCTGAAGAAGATGCACCACCATTTCTCTGCTCCTCAGAAATTAGAAGAGCAATCAACTCCTCAAAATCAGGAAATCTTTCACGAACTGAAATGGATGTCCGAAACTGTGCATAATCCTTTCCTAGACCATTCAAGGTCACGGAAACTAAATCATCATCTTCCACTGGCGACCCAATGGAAGCAAGTGCATCTGCAATCTTCTTCACCTTCATGTGGTAGTCATTGATGCTCATATTTTCTCTTTGCACATTGTGCAACTCTTGCTTGAGCTGCATTTTCCTGGCTTGTGTATTTGTGCTATACATCTTTGACAGAGTATCCCATGCCTCCTTTGGCATACTTGCATCTTGAATATGCACAATCATAGAGTCTGAAATGCTGATAGACAACCAATACATAACTTTCCTGGCTCTCTCATGCCATGCTTTAAATGCCTGCATTTACTGTTGATTGGGAACATCAGGAAGAACTGGTTCTTCTTCATTTCCTGCAACAAATTCCCAATATCCTTTTCCCATAAGGAAATTCGTCATTCTAAACTTCCATGCTTGGAAGTTGTTCTTGTCAAGCTTTTCAGTGACAATCTGTGAAAGAGAATCAGATGCCATTACAGAAGACTGCAAAAAATTCTATCACTGCAAAAACCACAGCTTCACCCTCACAAGGGAAAATCTGCAAAACTGGCGAATGTGGTATTTGACCACACAGTCACTTCCTAGTGACGATTTTGCATCAACAGGCAACAGGGATGGTTCTGTAACTCCCAATGTATCTGCGCATAAGCATACGATGCAATCTCTGTGGTAACTTTTCACCGACCTGTAGAACAGTGGTCGCACAGCATAAAATAGGGCCTTTTCCTGAGTGCGTGCAGAAAACTTCCGCCTTCAAAACAGGCCCCGAAATGGCCTCAAATCAAAAAAATAGGGTCGCCAGGAGCTAAAGCTTTTTCCCGCAGCATATACTGCCCTCTTGCTTCACCGCGAAGGGCGTCTCAACCTGAGACAATGCACTCCTGCACTTTCCGGCTATGCTACCTGCAGAGATCTGCTCCCAAAACAGAAAATGAAAGCAACACTGCTCCTCTTACCAGAACACCGCGAGCTTGGCTTGCTTTCTTGAGCTCCTTACCACGAACAAGGCTCTGATACCATGTCAAGATTGTGGGAGAGAAGGAAGGAGTCTCACTTGTAGCTTTCTTGCTTGCACAATGGGGGAATACACACAAGGGTGGAGGCTGAAAACAGTTTTTCTCTTCTTAGTTGTGTAAGCCAAAAGAAGTCACATACAAAGAAATAGAAGAACCCTATATATGGGTCTCAAACCAAACTCAACTAACTAAGGTGGCATACTAACTGAGCCACGAACTAGAATAGATAAGGATAGCTATCATGTAGCTATTATTCATGGGCGGTGTACCAACCGCATCTGCAACTGACACGTCGGTGACATAAATGCACAACGGTCACCCTGGCGTATCATGAGTGGAGCTCGATATCTCAACAGAAATGAGAAAGGGAGAGGGAGAGGGAGAGGGAGGGAGAGGGAAACATTAAACATAATAGAGAAAGAGAGAAAGAGAGGGAGAGGAAGGAAGGGAGGGAGAGGAAGAGAGAAAAGGAAATGTGAGAGGGAGAGGAGAGAGAAAAAGAGAGAAAAAGAGAGAAAAAATATTAAACATAATAGGGAAAGAGAGAAAGAGGGTGAGGGTGAGGGTGAGCATGAGGGAGGGAGAGGAAATGAGATGAGAGAGGGAGACGAAGAGAGAAAAGGAAATGAGAGAGGGAGAGGAGAGAGAAAAAGAGGAAAAAATAGAGAAAAAAACATTAAACCTAATAGGGAAAGAGAGAAAGAGAGGGTGAGGGTGAGGGAGGGAGAGGCAATGAGAGAGGGAGAGGAAGAGAGAAAAGGAAATGAGAGAGGGAGAGGAGAGAGAAAAAACGTTAAACATAATAGGGAAAGAGAAAAAGAGAGGGAGAGGGTGAGGGAGGGAGAGGAAGAGAGAAAAAGAGAAACAAAACATTAAACATAATAGGGAAAGAGAGAAAGAGAGGGTGAGGGAGAGGGAGAGGAAGAGAGAAAAAGAGAGAAAAAGCATTAAACATAATAGGGAAAGAGAGAAAGAGAGGGTGAGGGTGAGGGAGGGAGAGGAAATGAGAGAGGGAGAGGAAGAGAGAAAAGGAAATGAGAGAGGGAGAGGAGAGAGAAAAAGAGAGAGAAAGAGAGAAAAAACATTAAACATAGTAGGGAAAGAGAGAAAGAGAGGGTGAGGGTGAGGGAGGGAGAGGAAATGAGAGAGGGAGAGGAAGAAAGAAAAGGAAATGAGAGAGGGAGAGGAGAGAGAAAAAACATTAAACATAATAGGGAAAGAGAGAAAGAGAGGGTGAGGGTGAGGGTGAGGGTGAGGGAGGGAGAGGAAGAGAGAAAAGGAAATGAGAGAGGGAAGGAGATAAGAGAAAAAACATTAAACATAATAGAGAAAGAGAGAAAGAGAGGGAGAGGGAGAGGGAGGGAGAGGAAATGAGAGAGGGAAAGGAGATAAGAGAAACAACATTAAACATAATAGGGAAAGAGAGAAAGAGAGGTAGAGGGAGAAGGAGAGAGAGGTTGTTGTTTTCTTGTTTGTAGTACTAGTAGTAGTAGTAGTAGTTTTTTTTATTTTCTTGTTTATTGTTGTTTAGTTTTCTTGTTTTTTGTTGTTGTTGTAGTAGTAGTTTTTTCTTCTTTTCTTTTTCATTGTTGTAGTAGTAGTAGTTGTTGTTATTATTATTGTTTTTTTTCTTCTTTTCTTGTTTATTATAGTGGTAGTGGTAGTGGTAGTGGTAGTGGTAGTGGTAGTGGTAGTGGTAGTGGTAGTGGTGGTAGTGGTCGTGGTCGTGGTCATGGTAGTGGTAGTGGTAGTGGTGGTCGTGGTCGTGGTCGTGGTCGTGGTAGTGGTAGTGGTAGTGGTAGTGGTAGTGGTAGTTGTTGTTGTTGTTTTTTTTTTTTCTTATTTTCTTATTTATTTGATGAACCCTTATTTTAGTGCAAAATTTGTCAAAAATCAATGCTACGTATTGTCAAATGTAGTGCAAACTACATGGTCTTTTGGACATGTAAATCTCATTTATACTTGGCCTAACAAACTATAAAGGCTATGAATCTAAGAATAATTTTGTATTTTGTGCTTCCATAAAATGAATTTTTAAAAAGGAGGTTTGAAAGGTCGTGGGAGAGGAGGTTGGAAAAGGTGGTTTTAACTACCTCTCTCCTTTATCTTCTAATCTCACGATTCTTTCTCTCTCTCTCTCTCTCATTCTGCGCAACTCTCGTTCCTTTGTCTTGTGCTTCATGTCAGATCTCTTGAGAGAGGGAATGAGGAAGTAATTTGTTATAAAATATGTTGTGCACAGTGATTCATGGTTTTTGTGTGTAAGAAGAGAGGTTTGAAATGATTCTTTAATGGTTTCTGGGTCTGTGAGAGTACTCACAGCCTCCCTTTCTCGGGACTTTCTGTGGTTGGAAGGCAGTTATTCATTGGTGTGTTTTCCGAGAGAGAGGCGGTCTCAAGAAACTACAACAAATGAGTAACATGTTCTACTTGTTCTTTGCGATAAGAGTTAAAGGTTCTCGGCATGGTTAAAAACAGAGAAGAGCAAAGTGTAGAGAGCGCATAGAAGGAGCCTGCAGAATACAAATCTTGAGAGACAAGAACCACCGATGAAAAAAAATGAGGCAACAACAGCGAGTGGTACGCGAGAGTGGAGTTCGCAGAGCATTGCGTGCAATCGAACTACGAGCTCTCCTGGGTCACGTCTTTGACATCTCCCGATGGTACCCATGTACAATAGGCCATGGAGATGAGAAAACGGCACACATGAGGCTATGCAGAGAGGTATGAGTGAGTAGAAGCGTGGCCCTTTATGGAGTTAATCTCTCTCTCTCTCTTGTGCACATTGCAGAGTTTGCAGGTCGACAAGTTCTTTTGCAATACCTACTTTCCCTTCTCATTTAAAAAATAAGAGCCCATTCACACCAAAACACACCAGAGATATGGGCATTATAGAAAACCCTTAGGCTGGAGATGTTTTTTGCTGCATGTCTTGTACTGGGTGGTAGAGCTTCATCACATATTTCCAATGAGGGAGCTCACAAAATAAGTCTAAATTGCAATCGCAATCATGTCCAACACATACCAAGAGGCCATGGGAGGAGATCTTCATTGACCAAATCTTAAGTGAGGGTGTGTTGCACTGCAAAATCTTTTTATGGGGCCTTTCTTGCACAAAGCTTCAAGGTGGCAAACCACATTTATACCATGCTGTGGGAGATGTTCTTTTGTGGATCAAAGGCGGATGGGAGATCCTTCTTGTGTTCTATGTAACATGGAGTTTGAAGAATAAGTGTGGGAGTGTCTCAAGGTCAAAGAAGCCTTTTGATGAAGCAAAGTGATGAAGAGTTGCAGGTCTTCACCAATCTTGGTTCGCAGGAGCTCACCTTTCCAATGTGGGAGAAATGATGAACCCTTATTTTAGTGCAAAATTTGTCAAAAATCAATGCTATGTATTGTCAAATGTAGTGCAGACTACATGGTCTTTTGGACATGTAAATCTCATTTGTACTTGGCCTAACAAACTATAAAGGCTATGAACCTAAGAATAATTTTGTATTTTGTGCTTCCATAAAATGAATTTTTAAAAAGGAGGTTTGAAAGGTCGTGGGAGAGGAGGTTGGAAAATGTGGTTTTAGCTACCTCTCTCCTTTATCTTCTAATCTCACGATTCTTTCTCTCTCTCTCTCTCTCATTCTGCACAACTCTCGTTCCCTTCTCTTGTGCTTCATGTCAGATCTCTTGAGAGAGGGAATGAGTAAGTAATTTTTTTTATAAAATATGTTGTGCGCAGTGATTCATGGTTTTTGTGTGTAAGAAGAGAGGTTTGAAATGATTCTTTAATGGTTTCTGGGTCTATGAGAGTACTCACAGCCTCCCTTTCTCGGGACTTTTTGTGGTTGGAAGGAAGTTATTCATTATTGTACTGGTAGTGGTAGTGGTAGTGGTAGTGGTAGTCGTGGTCGTGGTCGTGGTCGTGGTCGTGGTCATGGTCGTAGTCATAGCCATGGTCGTCGTCATCATCGTCGTAGTCATGGCCGTGGCCGTGGCCGTGGTCGTGGTCATAGTCATAGTTGTAGTCGTGGTCGTGGTCATAGTCATAGTGGTAGTCGTGGTCGTCGTCATAGTCGTAGTCGTAGTCATAGTTGTAGTCGTAGTCGTAGTCATAGCCATAGTCATAGTCGTAGTCGTAGTCATAGTCGTGGTCATGGTCGTGATCGTGGTTGTGGTTGTGGTCGTGGTCGTGATCATGGTCATGGTCATGGTCATGGTCATGGTCGTGGTCGTGGTCGTGGTCATGGTCGTGGTAGTAGCAGTAGTAGTAGTAGTTGTTGTTGTTGTTGTTGTAGTAGAGAGAGATATATATTTTGTTAAAGAAAATGAGAGGGGGGAGGAAGAGAAAGAAGAAGAAGGAATGAGATAGAGGGAATAAACATACAGCATAATAAAGAAAGAGAAAAAGAGAGAGAGATGGAAGGAGAGGAGATAATGAATGGATAAAAAACAAAGAGAGAGTGGTGGCGAGGTCTAGTGAGGTCCAGTGCAACATCACAAGATGGGAAACACTCCAATATATATATGTAGAGATTAAGACAGGAAACACTTCGACTTTAGTGCAATGGATCTCACAGAAGGAGATTAAGGCATCCTCTATTGAATCCACGAGGCGGGGAGCAATGGAGACGGTCTGTCTCTTTGAGAAATACTTGCCTACCAGCATGCTCATGATACAAATCTACCTTCTTGTGCACCTTGTAGATGAAGAGAAGATTACTGGACCTGTCCATACACGATGGATGTTCTTCTTGGAGTGCTTCATGAAAACCCTGAAAGGCTTTGTGTGACAATGAGCTCGGTCAGAAGGTAGCATGGCTGAAGGTTGGTTGGTGTCTGAGGCACTAGTGCATATTTCACAATGGCTACCAACGGTGGATCCAGACAACATATTGCTATGGTCACTGAAGGATGATGATAGACTGACCGGAGATGTCGTGGTTAGAAATGGGGTAGAAAAAATAATGGATGCTGCAATGGAGGAGAAGGTGAATCACTTTTGTATGTTGCACCATGCCTCTATGGAGACGTGGCTCACCAAGTACCAGCAAGCTAGGCAAGATCGAGAGGAAGCGCGATCTGAATTTTGACATAGTACACACCATCGACCGATTTTATATCCCAAGGGCATGGAGGAGATGCCGTGATTCATGCCAATGCGATGGTTGCATGGAGCTTTGACCGCAGCATCTCGCGAAGGGGTGGAGGTCTCAACCGAGGAGTGGGAATTCTCGAGGGGATGTAGTCCAAAGGTGATGACGTGTTTAGGATTTGTCGTATCTATATTTTATATGCGACAACTAATTTGAGTGTTTTAATGTACATTACAAAATATATGGTACAGCGTGGTCACACGGACTGCATTTTTGCGTGGAGCATATTGACAAAATGTGCTCCACAACAGACTGTGGTATCAAGGCAAGGTTCGAGCAAGAGAGCCGATGACGAGCAACGGATCCAAACACGGTTATAGATGAGATGGAGTATTTTTGAAACTTGCAAAGTATTGTTACGGTGGATTATCGTAGCTTCTCCATGATACTATTCGATGTGCAGTGGTTCAAAGTGGTCTTTGAAGGAGCTGGAGCAACAGTTCGACGAGGTCCATCTGGATTTCTCGAAATAGATTCCAAAAAAAATGGACGGATTTGCGTGACACCTTTGTGTTGCCAGCCCATTGTGAACAGGTGCATGAACTCATTTTTTATTAATTGTATTACAACATGGTACATGTCACAATAGTTTAATCTCTCTTATATGTGTTTGTGAACAGGTAATATTCTATCCAAACCCCTGACAACCTCGATGGTGGTATGTTATACCTTCAGCTCCCCGAAGTGTGAGAGTATATGATCAAAGCAATGTTCTAAGCATAGATGAGGACAATATGCAAATAGAGGGGTCGATATTGCAAGGGGTGGAGGCCACCAAAAGCTTGGAGTATGTAGAGGAGACAGCATCGGGTAACAATGATGGAAATACAGGAGTCCAAGAATTCTTTGAGAACGAGGTGGACTCGTCCTTTTGTGCTAACATGTCTATCGACCTTCCAGTATATGCAGAGTTGTGTCAGGAGATTGACATGGAACCATAGAATACTTCATACTTGGAGCATCCACTTACTTAATTCGTTGACTAATCGCTTATAAGGATACATAAGATATGCATTTTAAGTGAGATCATTTTTTTAGGATTTATATTACCGTGCTTTGTATGATTTAAATCAATTATGCTAACATCATTTTTTGTCTGTGCAGGTGATCTTTGTGGATACTTAGATCATCAGGATTAGTCAAGGATGAGCGATGAGGAGTTGTAGGATATCTTCAAGCACATGTCTCCAGATCAGATGGCGAGATTCAGAGACATGGCAGACCAGGAGCTGTCTCGAACATCGTCATGCCGCTCTATTAGATCTACTTCGGCACGATCAAATGCTTCGACTTTGAGTAGACGAGGTCGATGGTCCAGACTTGGGCCAGAGGGAGGGAGTGCTTCACGGTCAGGGGGATGCTGCAGAGATATGGAGGTAGTGAGCCCATGGTTGGCACAGGATACAAGTGCTACTCCCCGCTCTCGTGGACCGTTCCAGAGAGCGTGGCTCAGGTGGTTGTTGTGGAGGCACGGATGCGGTGTCTACGTCTTGTCATTCTACTGGAGTTGTGTCACCTCCAGGATTTGTCACACCTATGAGGACGTCTACTCTAGTTTTCTCAGTCATCCTCCGCAGGTGGCACCCCTATGAATGCTACACTGATAGATACTACCCCGGTTGATACACCATATGTACAGCAGTCTCCTGGATATGCCCACGAGCATAATCGTAGGTGGGAGAGGACCCATCTTATGCATACCCCAGAGGGATATGCCTATCTTGTCGATGATAGGTTAGGAGCCATCATCATGAATAATCAGGGGAGGAGGGTGATGGCTCGCATGAGAGAGTTGTGCCAACAATTTTTTCGGCACAACATCTTAGATCATTAGAAAAACATACGAGAGGGGAGCAAGGACTACATAGTAGCATCCTTGCATGAGGAGTTTTCGATTCCAGCCACAATAGACAGGTTTTCTACGGGTTGGATGATGGAGTGCATATGTGCATATATGTCACACTGGCGATCAGACGCACTCAAGGCACTCAAGAGTGGGGCTGCAAAGCCCGAGTGGCTAGATATGGACGGCTAATGTCGACTGTGGGAGGAGGCTACAGATTCCCAGGATGTTGGAGTCAAGAGCACGAGGTAGCAAGGGCACGACTAGAGATCGGAGTGGTCCAACATCTTGGGAGTGGCAGCCACGGGACATATATAGAGGACTTTGTAAGTTTTTCTTTTGTTTTGCTTGCTTATTTTTTTGCAATATCCTTTGTACTGATAATCATGTTTCTAACATTTAGTATTTTGTTTTCTTTGCAGCACTCCATTACAAATCGCAATTCGATCGGCCTTGAGACTCGATATGCAGAGAGGCATGGTCTCACTGCATTGATCAACCGATTGTATAGACGCGGCGGCCCTATAAGTCACTCATCTTTCTTGTCTGTAGTTACCATGTTTAATTAGAATGTATTATTGCATGGTGGACTGATGTGTAGTTGTTTCTTTTTTTGCAGAGTCCGTTTGATGCTCCTTTGCGATGGGACGAGTATTCCGATGGCGAGGATGTATAGCTCACCCTTGGATCCCTGGAGCTCACACACCCTTCTTTTTTGGTCACGTGATCTGTGTAGACATTTTCTATGTAGTAGTGATATCTTGCTATGATTGTACCAGTCGCTTTCATTATGCAACCATGTATTTATTTCATGTATCAGTGTTATAATTTAAGTACACTTTGTCTTTATTTACATGAGCATTGTACACAATGCAAAAACTATTTTGTATGGCCCAACAAAAAAAAGTCCCTGTTACCGTCACTATTAGCATCACAAATTTACATGCACGCGTCGTTATTGGCGTTATTATTAGCGTCGCAAAGCACCGTTATCAGCGTCGTTATTTGCATCGGTATCAGCATCGCAAATGCGACACTGATACCGACACAAATAGCGATGCTGATAATGATAGTAATACCAACTGTTCTATGGCGTCGCCAATAACGATGCTTTTTGTGACAACGGGGGAAAATTTCTTTATTTACATTTTCGTCACTTTTAACGTTAGTATAAGGCCTATATCTTGTAGCGCTTCAACTAGCCAAATCATCTCGCATAATGAAAGGGTTAAGAAAAGGATTACTTATGTATCTCATAAAATTAAATAAGGTTGAGCAGAATAATCAAGACGAGGAAGAGACATATTGGCTAAAGGTATATGATGACATCTTCCTAGAACTGTTGATTGAATTACCACCTCACGATCATGAGATCAGACTTGAACCAGGAGCCGCTCCAATTGCTAAGAGTCCATATAAAATATCTATTTCTGAAGAAATTGAGTTGAAAGAGCAACTCGAGTAGTTACTAGATCAAGGACATCAGACCTAGTAATTTGCCATGGGGAGCCCCAATATTGTTTCATAAGAAAAAGGATAGAACTCTATGCCTTTGCATTGATTACCGAGGACTAAACCAGGTAACAATCAAGAATAAGTATTCGATCCCAAGAATAGATGAGCTACTTGATAGGCTGCAAGGGGTGAAAATATTTTCCAAGATTGATCTTGGATCTAGTTATTACCAAATAAGGATCAAGGAAGAAGATATCCCCAAAACTACCTTCAATACTACATATGGTCATTTTGAATTTCTTGTAATATCTTTTGGTCTAACTAATGCCCTACTACATTTAACAAATTAATGTTGGACATTTTTCGACCTTATCTTGATGAGCTTGTCCTAGTCTTCTTTGATGGCATCCTAACATACTCCAAGAGAGACGAAGACCATCAGCTGCAATTGCACATTTTGCTGGTCACAATGAGGGTGCACAAGCTCTATGGGAATAAAACGAAGTGTGGCTTTTTCAAAAGACAAATAGAATATCTTAGATTTATAGTATTTGCTAAATGAATCTCTATAGACCTAGCCAAAGTTAGAGATGTTCAAGAGTGGCAACCTCCAACAATAGTTAAGGAAGTGAGAAGTTTTTTAGGGCTCAATGGATGGTATAGAATTTGCATAACAAATTACGCCCTAATAGCTGCACCTCTCACTGATTTGCTAAAAAAGTAAATTGCTATTGTATGGACACCCATTGAGCAAGCCAATTTTGAAAAGCTCAAGAAATGTTTGGTAACATCACCCATTTTAAACCTACCCCAAGAGTTTTAGGTCATAACAAAGGCAAGTTCTGTTGTACTAGGTTGTGTGCTTATGCACTAAGGTCATTTGATAGCCTATTCCTCAAGGAAACTAAAAATCCATGGGAGGAATTATGCCACCCAGGATCTCGAGTTGTTAGCTATGATCCATGATCTCAAATTGTGGCAACACTATCTTCTTGGAAGCAAGTTTACTTTGGTCACTAACCACAGAAGTCTCAAATGGATCTTTACTCAACCAGACCTCAACATGAGGCAGCATTGGTGGATTGAAGTATTGCAAGAATTTGATTTTGAAATCAAGTTCAAACCTAGAAAAGAGAATGTGATTGTTGATGCATTAAGTCGTAAAGCTTTTTTGAATGCACTTATCATGGAAGAATCATCTAAAGGATAGATTTTAGTTACCATGATATTGATGCCTAGCAATCCAGTCATTGAGCTAGCCAAGACAAGGATCCTAAGTATCAGCTAATGCTTAGAGAAATCCTAGTTAGTTAAGGACACTAATCCTAAGCTCAAAGTCAAATACCAAAATTTCATTGTGGATGATGGACTTTTCTATTTCAAGACAAGGCTCTACATTCCTCTCAAACAATTGCTGAAAAAGAAGATATTATGGAAAACCTATGAGTCCCCATTCTCAGGACACCCTGGCTATGCAAAGACCCTTAATGCAATTAAGAAAAGTCACTACTAGGAAATACTGAAGCATGATGTACTCAGATATGTTACTAAATGCCTAAGTTGCCAAACAGGTGAAAACTGTGGGTGAAAATTGAGCGTTGTCGTCGTGTTGGGGGTCAAGGTCTACCACCACGGTTTAGAGCAAAAGAGGAGTGAGAGATTCAATGTAAGGAGAGAGATAAGAATGGGATTTGATAAGTCTTGGGTTTTAGAGATGATTCAGTTGGAGAAGAAGACCTCAAGCTTTTTCATATACTTAGCATACATGAATGGCATCAAAGACTTTGACTCGATTACATCAAATGCTTATGAGGTTAATAGACCATTACATGTAGAGATTTTATCTCAGATTTAATCCAAATACATATTTCAAATGCAAGTACAAACGGTTATAATTTCATGAATGCCAATGAACAACAACTCCAAGATACAAGTATTTGAGTGGTAGATTCCACTACTTCCAAGACATAGACCAAAAGCTCTTGAAATGCACTGATAAAGCTCTAAGTACACTTCAGCCCTGTTTTATGATAGTAATTTCCAGCCCATTAACAAGCCCCCAAAATGTATATAAACTCAAGAATATGCCTCTCTATTCACTCTCAAATGAAGCCTTGATGTTTAGAGGTCAATACCAACACTTGCAACCACATAGATCACTTGATTTCCCTTCAAGAAGACAAGTGGGCTGCCTTGTTTATGACAGTTTTTGGGAAAGCCTAATTAGCCCATACATTGGCAAAAATCACCTCTTGACTTGCCCCAAAGTCACTCAAGTACTTGGGCAACAAGAAGGGCTTCAACGGTACACGAATATGGTAAGAGAATGGAAGAAGATGCTCATAAAAGCAAGCTGAATATTTTTTCTCTATTTTTTCCCTTTCATGGACTGTCATACAACTCATTTTCGTGACCAAATAGATGGGGCAAAAAGGACTCTCACCTTCTTTGTTTGTATCTCCTCTTTATCTTCAGTTTTCTCTGTGTATGCATGCTTTGGAGCATTCACCATAGTTTTCAACTCTCCCTCCATCTTCCACAGGTGTGTAGGCCCAAAAAATGCGCCAAAAAATGGGGGCTGCATTCCTCTCCTTCTTCCACACAAAAAGTGAACCATATAGGTCACTTACTAGTCACACAAGTCTCTTACAACCATTACTTCGTGTCCCATACAAACCAAATGGACTTTGGGCACTCTTCTTGACTTCCAAGGAAATACACCTCATGAACCAATGCGACATAACTTGTAAACTGTAAATTACCACCTGTTGATCAAGTTGAAGGTCCTCATAGACTTAATTTTTGTCAATTTACATGATACAAACTGAAAATTGCATGTCAAGTTACAAAGGAACTTATGAGATTAAATGGCATCTAAGACAAATGTATGGGAAATAATGACTGAATTATGTATGAAGGTTTCTCATGTGAATCCTAATGAAGTTCTTCTGCAAACATAAGAACTCCGTGTTTTATGGCATGAACTAAAAACCCTTTGACATTCACCCCCTTCTAACTTGCACATCCTCCGGCATGTGCCACTTCATGAAATTACAGGTTAAGAAGGCTCTTCTTCTAACATATCTTCATCTTCATCCTCTAAGTCTTCTTCTTCTTCCTTGTCTTCAAGTAGATATCTCACATCCAAGTCATCAAGCTCATAAGTAGAAGACTCTCTTCATTTGATGAAAAGCTTGATACGTTTGTCGACTATTGGTATCTTGATCATGGTCCCATCCATTTCAGCCAAAGTGTAAGTAGTATTATCATGTACTACCTTCACCACATATGGTCCAAACCATCGCTTGGCTAGCTTCCTATGAACACTATACTGATTGTCCAGGCTGCTATCATAGACAAGTACCCAATCATTCTCTTGAATAGCTCTTGGACATTTGTCACAAACCTCCACTTTTCCAAAGCTTTGAGAATCGGTTGATGACCTCTTTCACTCTTACCATTGCCTTCAGGATTGTAGGCTAATGTAAGAGATAGCTTGATTCCCAATTGAGCAAAGAAATGGCGAGCCTCATCGACATCCAATTCTCCTCTATGAGTAGTTACTTTGGTAACACAGCTCTACCTGCAAAACACTTCTTCAAGTAAAAATCTACAAAAAGCTTGAGTGGTCTTTGTTGTCAAGGCTTTTCCTTCCACCTGATTTGTGAGATCTTCTCTAGCAAGCACTAGATACCTCATGTTCCAAATTCTTGTAGGCATGGTTACTAAATCAATAACCCATCTGTAATGAATAGATAAAGGAAAGGTAGGATGAAGCCCATCTCTATGCTTAACCATAGAGTACATTTGACAAACATGACAAGTCTCAACAAAATGCTCAATGTCTTTATACATGTTTTGCCACCAAAATTTCTCTTTTATTTTGGTAAAAGTGCCCCATATGCCTCTATGGCCAGCCAATAGGCTTTCATGAAATTCTTGCATGACCTGTCTTTGAGTCTTCTTGTCTCCTAAGACACGAATAGGTGCTCCTCCTTTCTTCTTCGCATGCCTCCAAAGGTAGCCATCTTTGAGAAAGAAGCCATAAGCCTTTCTCCTGATTCTCTTGAACTCTTCATCAGTCCAATCTTCCTTCTTTGCCATAGCGCTCAAGTATTGGCCAATTTTCAGCCAATCATCTGCATAATATTCTTCCATAAAATGAGAACAAACTAAAACAAAGCATTGAGTATGTTGTCTTTCAGCTTCCCATCGACTTTCCATGGTTGTTTCTTCATTCTTTACTGCTGTAAATTCTGTTACAGCAAGAGTTCCTACTGTACTTGTTATAATTAATGATGTACTTGCATTTATGACAGTTGTACCATCATTAAGAATAGTTGTACTAACTGTTTTTTGATTTGAACCAGTAATTACAGTATCATTTTCAGCAAATATAGACTCTGTTACTTCCTCATCCATCATATCTTCTTCATCTTTATATCTGGCACGCAAAAGCATGTCAGCAACTGGATTATCTCTTCCTGCAATATGTTTCAAATCAGGATTTAAGGATTTAATATAGGCTATCCATCTTAGCATAGCTATGTTGGGAGTGGAACAGTTGACAATCATGCCCAAGAGTGAAAGACAATCTGTTTCAACTACTACATGTGCACCCATGAAGAACTCCCCATCACACTTCAATGCAATTACAACTCCCCAAAGTTCTCTTTTAATTTGAGCATACCTTCTTTTTTGTTCATTAAGAACCTTCGCTCCAAAGCAGATTGCATACCTATTGCCCTCAAGATCATCTTGACCAACAGCCCATCCTATCCCAATAGGACTTGTGTCTACCGTGAGTATGATAGGCTGTTCATTAGAGTAATCAGCCCTCTTCAAGGTGGGGGCTGAAATCAGCAATTTCTTCAATTTTCAAACTGCTTGAGTATGCTCTTTTTCCCACATAAACCTTTGGCCTTTTCTTAACAGTTGATAAAGATTTTCAACAACATGAGCGAAGTGTGGGATCCAAATAAGATAGAAAACACACGCTCCAAGAAATCTTCTCACCTCCGAAACATTTGTGCATATTTTCTGCATTTTGCTGATGGCATCAATCTTGATTGGAGAAGGCTTTCGGCCATATGGGCCACAACCTAATCACAAGAACTTCTTCAACTCCAAAAACAGATTTAGCTCCTGAAAGAGTAAGATGGACTTCTTCCAGTTTAGACAAGATTTGAGCACAATCATTAATATGATCGGAAACAAACTTGTAGCATCCAAGCTCATTGAGCTCTTCATTCTTCTCATGAATTTCACATCCTTTGATCGGTACATCATCAAGGAAAGGAAGAGTAAGTTGGGGAATATAATCTCTCAATACTTTGTGCATGGCATTCATCATGTGAGCCACTAAATTTGTAGCTCCTTGGGGTAGAGTACACATGTGGACTAAACCAAGAGGTGTCTTCATTGTGGTAATGTCTCGGCTCTCCAAAGCAAGCTGAAATTGGTCATAGCCCGAATATAAATCACCCATGGAATAAATTGCTCTACCTGCAAAAGCCTCAGCAAATTCATCAACAATTGGCCCTGAACCAACATTTCTAATAGTGCCTTTATTGACAGGCTGTAAATCTTGAATGAATCGCAAAGATCCATTTTTCTTAGGCATGATAAACCATCGGTTAGAATACGGAGCTGAAGATGGCTCCAATATTCACATCTTTATCTTTTCATTTAAAAGCTCTAGTAACTTAGGCAAATGAGCCCTTGGTACCGGAATTGGTTTAAGATTCCAAGGGATGTGTGGGACCGTGAAAATCACTATTGGTGCCATAACACTTGGATCCACACAACCAATTTCATGAGGCTGAAATGAAAAAGCTTTTCCATGTTTCTTTAATATCTGCATAAAAGCTTGCTTTTCAACTGGCAAGAGAAAAGAGTCTTCACCAATTTTTAGCTTCCGTAAGCTTTCAGCTATAAATTGGTGACCAATATCTTTGGGGTCACAAAGACTTGGATGTTTGGATGCCCTTTCAACCAGTCCCTCACTTTCGGGAGGTAGTGGAGTTGCCACCGGCTTGACCTTCTTGTCAATTGTCTTGTACTTTGTTTCTACTCTTTCATCATCCCTATTTGGCTATCCAAAAGCTTCAGGTTCAGCAAATTCTTGAATTAAGTCATAAATATCCAATGTGCATACCTGTATGGATTGATTTTCAACTTGATTTTCTGCATGAACAGCTGCATGTATTTCAGCCAATGTATCATTATAAGTCAGCCCATAAAATAGTCTTGAAATTTCTTCATTTTCAGCCAAAACATCAACTTGCTTCAGTTCCCGTTCCATATGACATAAATGCTTTCTTTCAGCCCTATTCATGGTTGAAAACTGTTTATAACAGCCCACACTGTTGGCCATAAATACCTGCAAATCAGCCTTTGGCATAGCCCCCTTTATATGTGGAGGTAAATTTTTATGACATGAAGCACTGCCATAGCCTTCACTTACAGCAGTGCAACCCGAAAACCCTTAAATTCTCAGGCATTAGGAGGCACAGGATGATCTCTAAATCGATCTCTATTCCGGTGATGATTTACACAAACAGTCAGAAATTGGACAGCTTTATCATTATCCTTACTTCTTATCTGAGCATAAGATGAACCATCATCAAGGCCTTTGTCTCCAAAAGAGACTCAAAAATAAAAGGTTGACCAAGAATGATAGGGTAGCTACAAGAATCTTGAACAAAGAAATGAAATTCATCTTTTACATTACCAATAGTAACCCGTACATAAGGACATGCTGCATAGAGATCGCCAAAAGAATTATTGGCTGCTCTCATGCGCCATCCTGGGTCCACATCTATGGGCCATCTGCCATTCTCATAGAGACTTCTTGACATGACGTTGATCTCCGAACCATGGTCTATAAGGGCAATGCATGGAGTCTCTCTTTCTCCAATCTTGACAACGGTTTCGGTAGTCACCCTTGCCCAATGGGTACAGGGGTAGTGACTACTTGGAATAAAATAAGCATCAATCTCTTCTTGCATGTTGTGAAGACGAGCTTCTTTCTTATGCATGGGCTGCTCTTTGGATTGAGAAAACCCCACCATAACATTCTCTACAATAGCTTCTTCAATTTCAGCTTCATAGATGTCTTCATCTTTGGCTTCTATGGCTGTAATCAATTCTTTGATTGCCTCCAATCGAATCCCTTGAGTATTCAACTTCTCTTCATCCTGCAATACACATGAAGAGCTGGCAAAAAAGCATGCACAGATTCTTCAGTTTCTTCACCAACATTTTCCATTTAATTACATCAATTATTACATCATGAAATCCTCATTTTGCAATTCCAAGAATTTTACCCAATCTAAATTCAATTTTTCTTCCAATAATCCTTTCTTCTAGGATCCGCTTGAGATCCGTCGTAGTCTCTATGTCAGACTGCAACTTGTAGCTAGGATGTTTGCCTTTTCTCTTTCCTTCCATCTTCTTTGCTTGTGGGGCATCTTCCATATCATGCTCTAGCAGTGGTGGTGGATTTTCAACAGCCTTCTGCTGATCCGCTTTACTTCTTGTCACACGTTTGGTTGGCCCTGAAGAGGAGGGACCGACAACATCTTCTTCTCTTTTCTCCTACCACGGCTTCTTGATTATTGATTTCAGCCAACCGAGGAAAAGCTGAAAATGAACCAACCGGCTCAATCCATCCAGTTCTTCCTTGGATGCATTGACTGGCAATAGTCAAATCATCTTTGGACGCCTTGCCTCGCTCCATGCGATCTAAGGCCTGTATCCACACTTTAGATTTTACATCAACTTTACATGCTTTAACAATCTCATTGGTTGGCTCAATTTGCAGCCCATAGGTAGCTGCATCAAAAGCTGCATAGGCTATTCTTGTTGCCAAATCCTCTAGTCTTTTCTTCATGCCACCGTTACTGAAATTTGGCTCAAGAGGAAGCCCAGTTTCGGTCGCATGAATTTTACCATCATTCCAAAAAACTAATTTTTGTTCCTCAGCTTCACGGAATGCAATGCACTCCCTCTTATCATGTTGTAGGCTGTCACACCAGATACATCATCTTTTGAAGCCTTCTCGTATGGGTCTTTGGGTAGCTGTCCGTCCTCTTTCTTCCACTTTCACATCAAGCATTTCCACCTTGGAATTAATCTCCGTTAGATTATGATGGAGATCCCGCATGCTCTTGATCAGCTCGTCCATGACATCCTTCTTTGAGGTGGAACAATAGGAGTTCTTGGTTGCTCGGCCATAGAAACAAGAGGTCGAGATACAGGAACACGCTCTTGATCAGCTCGTCCATGACATCCTTCTTTGAGGTGGAACAATAGGATTTCTTGGTTACTTGGCCATAGAAACAAGAGGTCGAGATACAAGAACAGGCTCTTTTATGGACTAAGATGGTATAGAGGTAGAACCCCACCTTAGGCGCATCCGCTCTCTCCGAGCAATCATATTAACTGCTTCAGTGACATCACCCCAAGTAGTCTTCAATCTCGTCTCAGAGTCAGGATCTTCAAGCCGATCAATCAACTTCTCTTGAAGAAAAGGATCTAGAGCCTTGCGAAACAATTCAATCTTCTGGCTCTCCATACTTTGCTGATCATCAGGATCTAGCTGAGCAAAATTTCTTTCAAATTTGCAGTGAAGAGCACTGGCAGTTAGTCCCTTATTGGGCCTTTCAACCCATTCAGTGAAGATTTTCTTCGTCATGAGGCCAGAGTCTTCAAGAAAGAATTCTTCTCGAATAGCCTTCTTGAATACAGATCATCCCGCATCTTTTTGGAAAAGACCATGAATCCAGTCTTGGAGACCATGCATGGCCAAACGGGCAAATTATCGGCTCCAAGCATGATGAGGGACCCCAAAGAAGACCATCTTGTCAGTATAGAGGTGGATAAAAGAGGACACATTTTGCCCATTAAATTGCTTGAGCTCCTGCCCAACTGCTTCTAAAGCTTTAATGGCAGTAGCATCATTTCGCTCTTCATCTTGCCTTCGTTGTTGTTGCAGTTGCATCTGTTGAAATTGCAATTGTTGTTGTTGGTTCTCTTACATCAGACGAACCAACTGTTGCAAGGCATCTCCTCCCAAAATTGATGATTCTCCCATTGTACTTTCTCTTCTGCAACAACCGACCTTCACATTGGGTTCACCACTGTCATCGTGTTGGGGGTCGAAGGTCTACCACTGGGGTTTAAAGAAGAAGAGGAGTGAGAGATTCAAGGTAAGGAGAGAGAAAAGAATGGGGTTTGATAAGGCTTGGGTTTTAGAGATGATTATGTTGGAGAAGAAGACCTCAAGCTTTTTCATATACTTAGCATACATGAATGGCATCAAAGACTTTGACTCAATTACATCAAATGCTTATGAGGTTAATAGACCATTACATGTAGAGATTTTATCTCAGATTTAATCCAAATACATATTTCAAATGCAAGCACAAATGGTTATAATTTCATGAATGCCAATGAACAACAACTCCAAGATACAAGTATTTGATTGGTAGATTCCACTACTTCCAAGACATAGACCAAAAGCTCTTGAAATACACTGATAAAGCTCTAAGTACACTTCAGCCCTGTTTTATGACAGTCATTTCCATCCCATTAACAAGCCCCCAAAGCGTACATAAACTCAATAATATGCATCTATATTCACTCTCAAATGAAGCCCTGATGTTTAGAGGTCAATACCAACACTTGCAACCACATAGATCACTTGATTTCCCTTCAAGAAGACAAGAACAATGGGCTACCATGTTTATGACAGTTTTTGGGAAAGCCTAATCAGCCCATACATTGGCAAAAATCACCTCTTGACTTGCCCCAAAGTCACTCAAGTACTTGGGCACAAGAAGGGCTTCAATGGTACACAAATATGGTAAGAGAATGGAAGAGGACGCTCATAAGAGCAGGTTGAATACTTTTTCTCTGTTTTTTCCCTTTCATGGACTGTCATGCAACTCATTTTCGTGACCAAATGGATGGAGCAAAAAGGACTCTCACCTTCTTTGTTTGTATCTCCTCTTTATCTTCAGTTTGCTCTGTGTATGCATGCTTTGGAGCATTCACCATAGTCTTCAACTCTCCCTCCATCTTTCACAGGTGTGCAGGCCCAAAAAATGCTCTGAAAAATGTGGGCTGCATTCCTCTCCTTCTTCCACACAAAAAGTGAACCATATAGGTCACTTACTAGTCACACAAGTCTCTTACAACCATTACTTCATGTCCCATACAAACCAAATGGACTTTGGGCACTTTTCTTCACTTCCAAGGAAATACACCTCATGAACCAATGTGGCATAGCCTGTAAATTGTCAATTACCACCTATTGATCAAGTTGAAGGTCCTCATAAACTTAATTTTTGTCAATTTGATACAAACTGAAAATTACATGTCAAGTTACAAAGGAACTTATGAGATTAAATGGAATCTAAGAAAAATGTAGGGAAATAATGATTGAATTATGTATGAAGGTTTCTCATGTGAATCCTAATGAAGTTCTTTTGCAAACATAAGAACTCCATGTTTTATGCCATGAACAGAAAACCCTTTGACAACGTGTCAAAATGCCAGGCAAGCTCCAACCACTTGACATTCCACAAATGAAATGGGATTTCATCAGTATGGATTTTGTAGTTGGCTTACCTTCTATTCAAGGAGGGTCTTCTCCCAGTAAAGACCAACTACAAAGCTTCAGATATTGCACGATTGTTTGTGAAAGAAATGTTTAGGCTTCATTTATTGCCTAAACGGATCATTAATGATTATGAATCTCTATTTACATCACATTTTTGTTGAAGATATGATAAGAGCTTACTATTCTAGAGAACCGACAAGGTGGATATAGTATTTGCCCTCTTAGTAGAATTTTCCTACAATGCGTCATATCAGCAGAGTATTCAAACGACTCCATTTCAAGCATTGTATGGGCAAGATTGTTTGACGCCATTGAATTTCTCTGATCCAACCCTAAAGGTTGAGGCTTCTAAGAAAATGCTAGAAGACATGGATGATCAAGTCAAAACTATCAGACAAGACATCCAAGCTCCCAAAGACCATCAGAAAGCTTATGCTGATCTAGGACGACAAGAGCGTATCTTCCAAGAGGGAGACATGGTTTTCATCTGTGTATGCCCAAAGAAGAGTTCTTTATCCTTAGGAAAGTTCAAAAAGTTGAGTCCAAGGTATTGTGGGCCATACAAGGTTCTCAAATGCCTAGGAGCTAATGCCTACAAACTGCAACTTCTTGATCATGTGAAAGTCCACAATGTATTTCACGTTAGTCTTCTGCAAGCTTATGAGGCAATTCAAGATCATATTCTTGATGAATGACCAGCAAATTGTAATGACTAGCCAAGGAGCCCTTGAACTCTAGCCTGATAAGATTCTAGATGTAAAAGAGAAACCTCTGAGAAACAGAACCATTAGAGAGTATCTTATCTAGTGAAAAGACTATCCTCAGGAGGATGCCACCTGGATAGAAGAGACAACTCTAGAAAAACAGTTTTCCCACTTCCTTTTTGAGATGACATCTCGATTCCTCTAAGGAGGAGAGGATGTAATATTCCCGCCACAATGCTTCATATAAAGAAACAAATTTGGGCTTGAGGTGTTTTAAAAATTACTCGTCGAGCTATCACATAAGTGACCGCACGTAATTTTCTTGATATCGATTCTCACATTAAATCAATTCCGTAATCCGACATGAGAAGACGCCTCAATATTCCCAATCAACAAAAAGCAAAGACGCCTCATAAATAATATTACGACGACTTGATCATATAAATTCTTCTGCATTATATTTGATTTAGCATTTTTTATTCCATTTAATGCGTCAAAGATCACATTGATTTCGTAACCGCAAGACAAATCGCAAAAGCCTTAATCTCGGTAATGAAGAACAACCATGATATTGAGTAAGTTAAGTATCAAAGAGTATAACATGACTTTATAAACTAGATAAGTCATGAGGTAACTTGGCCAAAAATCACCAGATGAAGTTATCTTGAAGAAAAAAAGACTTTATTGAAAAAATAGGCCAAAATTCATGACTTTTTGATACCTCGAGGGAAGAGAAAGTATTTAAAAATCATCCCCATACCACTATCCAACAGGTAGGCAATCAAAATGCATTTTTAATAAAGCTCAATTGGCTCTTGATGACAAGTAGCCAAAATAATGAGTAGACTACATGCTCCCCCTCATACCTATAAATACACCCCCTCTCCTTCACAAAGAAAGCGAGAAGGAAGACCTCCTGATGATGGAAAAATTTCTCTACTTCTCTTATCCATTGAAGCTTGAGCCTTGAAGGAGGAAAATACTCCCCCTCTACCTCATTTTCATTTTCTCTACCCCCTGTTACGCCCTCCTTCCATACAGCCATATCGCTAAGAAAAACACTGGCAAAATTCTTATGGACAACCACCAACTCTCCCTGAACTACCATGTCAATTTCGCCTGACATCCAATGGCTCCGTGAATTCAAAAAGTCCATTTGAAGCAAGGGAAGCAAGGGGCACGGCCGATGGAGAAAATGACATGGTAGGAATTGGTGAAACCCCCATTACTAGAGGTAACATCTTGTCAATTTGGAAAAAAATAATATTTTATAAGCTTATCATTATATTTGGCTTAAACAATTATAAATGCATATAAATTGTTGCTTAGAAAAACTATAAATGCATATAAATTGTTGCATATAAGAAGTAACTATTCAATGGAAAAGACTCTTTCACTTGGAAAAGGATTATATGCCTGTCATTAAGAAAATATCGTAATTATGGTTTATTTCACGATATTTATTGTGATTTCATTAATGACGTGTGTGATCATAATAATAGAAAAAAGGTAGATGTTGTGAGAGATGGGAATATCTTATAATTTTTCCTTGAAAGTGACTATCTCTATTTTATTTTGTTAATGATAAATAGGTGCATATAAATTTTAAACCATTTATAAAAAATCATTTAAACAATATCATGAAATAATCAATGCATTAAATCAACAAAAATTTGTATAAGAAAATATATACTAGACACGCATTAATTAGGTGCATAGTACTATAACTTGATATCTGAAAGATGAAAGAAAAATTGCACTTATGATTTTTGCATTGCCTAGAATCAAGTTTTTAGAAAAACAATCAGCATTGCACTTAGGACATAGCTAAATGAAAATTAATATTTCTAGATAACGTTATAAGTTCGGCAAATGGTCAGACATTGTCGATTAAACCATATAATATGAGTAGAATTTTTAAAAAATATTTTTTTAATGAAAACACACGCAATATTAATATTAATGATTATATTAATGAGAGTGTCAATATCATGAGTTGATCCATGTATGAATCAGCGAGAAAACCTAATCTAAAATATTGAGAATGTTGAAGCAAAAACAACTATGAAATCCTTGACAACCCTGAAACTATCAGTATCATGAAATTAAATAAATATCAAAAGTCTGTAAGACTTATTGAACATTGATAAGAATTTGTCAATACAAATTCTAAAGTCTAAACAGACTTGGAAAAGCATTTGAAATCCTGCTAAGCGTGGGTTAGGGCAGGGCAGCACATTAATTGTCTACCATAGGTATAAATGCCCATATTATCTTTTAGGGTGAAATTACCAAATTTTTCATAAGGATAAAATAGACTCTAGATTTGTGAAATAACTTGCGGGTCCCGGAAAAGAGTTGAAAGTAGGAAGTGAAACCCTAAGAATAAGGTGGGACCTTAAAAGAGAAACCCCAAATTTGGGTGGGACTATTTCCTATGCTAAAAACACTTGTTACTGTTTCTTTTTTATTTATGCATGCATTGATGGTTGCACAGGAAAGATTGATTGTGCTTGCACCAGTTAGATTTGATTGTAAATATATAATTAGGATAATAAGAGGAAAGATCACACTATGCCTCCCCTGCGGGCTAGATATGGAACCCTGCTCCAAGGGGGATTTTTTTGTACCATCACGAGGAGCTTTGGACCCCGGCCTTGACAGTGAGAGGTTTCTTGGTGAGGAATCCATTAGGTAGGAGGAGGTAGGAGTGCCAGGGGGACTCTAGTAGTAAATCTCTTGATCACTCCTAGGAACTGCGTGACCCTCATACAAATCAAGATGGGATCCTAGAGTCCTCGATACTAGTGAAGGGACGAAAAACTTGGAGAGTTTCTTTTCTTCTGTGCAGACATAAGGGATTTTCTGGTGAACGGAGGTTTATGTTCTACATAGGCAGAAGAGGAAAATCATTGTAAATAACTTTGCAAAATATGTTTTGTCAAAAGACTGTTTTCTTTGTCTTTGTATTGTGCCCTAAAATTATGCAAAAGAACCTATGATAACGGTTAGTTAACGAAGCTACTTTTGTATGCAATAACTTAATGTGATAAGTAATTAGAAAACTAAAGAAAATCATTTGTGGAAAGCGGGTGGGCGAGATCCCCAACGAATCTGTGTCTATGGATGGGTGGTCCTGGTAAGCTGGG